>NC_092693.1:33845508-34033008 GCF_964275005.1 Diadema setosum | reverse complement strand
ATTTCAGTCTCCAAACAAGGCGGCGACTTTATTTTTTTTTTAGCATGTTCCTGAGTGTGTGTGTGTGTGTGTGTGTGGGTGTGTGTGTGTGTGTGTGTGTGTGTGTGTGTGTGTGCGTGTGTTACTCTACCTACCGCTATTTACCAACCCCTTCTGATGATGGAACTGTTTAACGTTCTCCTTTATCAGCCATGTTGGAGATTTTCTCTGCAGTTCCGAAAAAAAAAAATCCTCAATCGGCAATAGAATTTTTGATATATAAACTGTAGAATCCACAGAGTGGGAGATGTTACGCAGAATGGGATCAGTTAATCAGGAGAAACACATTTGGGACAATCACAGAGAATGAGCACATTAGTTTGAACACTAAACAAGTTATACACTTTAAGGTACTGCACTGAAATCACACTGTACTTAAAAAAAAAAAAAAAAAAAAAAAAAAAAAAAAAAAAAAAAAAGTAGGTCACGTGTATGTGACCTTTTCGTGTTATACATCACATTCCGGGTGCACATTTCGCATATTCTCAGAAGCAAAAACATAGCAGTATTCACGAAGTATGGGTACATTTGCAAAGACAGGAGGATATGATTCCCTCACTCGAATGACAGTGGGGTTTGTTTGTTTTTTATGAAAAAAAAAATGTTATGGAAGATGACTTAGGTGTAAATTTCCATTTGGTAGACCAGACATAGTTACTATGATTGATAATCACGCCATTTTTTTTTTACTAAGATTTTGGTTTAATTCAAGGTCTAGGCAATAATTATCACTTTGGAGCGATTCGTGCAATTGTTATTGTTTAAGTAACTTTTTAGTGTCGCTTTGCAGGCTAGGAGGGAGCTTGGCAACACTTGACTCTGAAGGAGTGTTGTAACAAATAATGTGTCTCAGGTCTTTTGAAGTCTAATGTGTTTTTGGGCGTCCTGCAGAAGTGACGTAACAGTCGCATGACCACGACGATCATCTTTTTGAGGCTTCCTATTGGTGGAAAGTAAGACAGTTTGAATATATAATCAGAAGGTCTTCAAGGGATAGTATAGTATTGATTGAGGTGAGGATTCAGCTTTTAACTTTTTTTTTTCTGACACTTAAACCTTTCATGAAATGTTAAAGGGATGGTACAGTTTTGGTTGAGCTGGATGTTCAAGTTTCCAACTTTTTTTTAATTGTTTTTTTTTTTTTAATGATGATGATTTCCGGAGATAATGAGAAGCCTCTTATAAAATAATAAAAGAGTATGTAATTTAAAGAGGAATTCAAAGATTATTTGATAAAAATTGGTTTTGAAATGGCTGAGATATCCAAAACAAACCTATCCTAATCAAAGATGGGTCCCACCTATTTTCAAGATCGCTTTGTTTTACTCTGTTCTTTGTTATTCAGCCATTTCAAAGCCGATTTTCATCAATTGATAAACTTGAATTCCCATTAGAATTGTATGCTCTCTGCTATTTGTAAAATTAAATCAAATCAATTCCCACGATGATTTCCTTTATTATCATTACAACTTTGATATTGTTCCTTTAAGCATCGTAACCCAATAACCCTAAGGATGTGCGTTCAAGCACAGAATCACTCCGGCACTCAATAAAAATGTATCGCTTGATTGTCATGTTCAAAAGGTTCTATCGTTCGGTAATTAACACTCATAATAATAAAATGGATAAAGGGACTGTATCTTTGCTTGAGGTGTAGAATATGACTGATACAGTTATTGTCAAAATGGTTTAGTTGTTGTTTGGACAGATAGCGAAAGTTGATTATACATGTATTCTTAGTTATGTATTTCATACGTCGCCTTATGCCTTGCCATGGGTATAGCTACAACTTAATATAAGGTATGGTAACTTTTATCATCATTTTCTTTAAGATTACATTTTAAAGGGGAATTCAGTTTCAGTTTCAGTAAGTTTCAGCAAGTTTTAATACTCCTCTTGTATAAAGGATAATAAGTATGACAATATCAAATATATTATTCAAAAGTCATGAAAATATAAACAAGAGTTCACATTACAAATATATAATCATGTGAAATAATACATATATTTCATAGCAAATCTTTGAATCTTTAAATACAGGTGGAGGAATAGCGAATCGCTTGACTTAGACAACGGCCTCAAAACATTACGGCTTGTAACAATTTTCTTTCTTTCTTTTCTACACCGAAGGAACCGAACGCACACACCTAGAACAAAAGCACGTAAATCTTTAAAGTATTTTAGATGTCATTTGACTTTAAAAGGACAACACAAAGTGGAATGTGAATGATGCTTTAAAGGGATGGTACAGTTTTGGTGGAGATGAGAATTGGGCTTTTAACTTTTTGCGAGATACCATGAAAACACTTATGAAATAGTACAGAGCATACCATTTTAAGAGGAACTCAAAGTCTACTTGACGAAAACCAGGCCCGGAATGAATAAAACATCCAAAAACAAAGTAAAACAAAGCGATCGTAATAAAGTGTGGGTCCCACACTTATTAGAATCACTCTTTTTTGGATATCTCTGCCATCCCAAAACCAACCTTCGCCAAACAAACATCGAACTTCTCATGGAATTACATGCTCTTTCGTACTTTACAAGAGGTTTCTCATTATCTCACCAAAAAATGTTAGAAACCTGAAATTAGGTCTCAACCAAAACTATACGATCCCTTTAACCTTGTTTGTGTGGGCGCTTGGAGAACCCTGATCATTTCGGCCTCACATTCATGACTATATAGTGTATTTCCCATTATTATGTGTCACCACATAATCATAAATGATCAACCGCTATTTCCGTTCCCATGGTTAAACCAGGGAGGCGGGAGAATGACACTGCCTCCCTGGATGAAAGTCCCGTCATCGACGTAGTCACAATCGCTGCGATTCTGAAGAACGAAAAAGGGTAGAAAAATAATTGGGGTCATCACACTAGATCCGACACCCACGAGTCATACAGCCCACGATTTCGACAATGAAAACAGGTCCATGAGTCATACAGCTCACGAGTCATACAGCCCATGAGTTCGACACTAGGCAAATAAAGCCCATGTGCTCGACACTAGGTAAAAACTGCCCAAGAGTTCGACAGATACAACAGGGGGCTTAATGTGTCGGTCTCGTGGGCCTTGTTAGCTTAGTGTCGAACTAATGGCCTGTATGACTCGTGAGCTGTATAACTCATGGGCTGTATGACTTGTGGGTGTCGTCCTCGTGACGTGCACCCGAAAAATTGACTTCATTCAACGTATGCAACCGTCGGATTGCAATATTTTAGATTTGGTTCAAGGATAACGTGCTCTTGAATCCTATTAAAACAAATCATCCCCTCTAATGGAAAACAACAAAAATAACTCTTGTTTGCGTCAATTATACATTCGCAACCACTTTTGGGGGCAACAAACGATTTGACGAACCAATAAGAAAAGATTAAACATTCCGATACTTGAGAATGATTGTAAAATCGCTTAATCACCCCCACGAGTCATAAGGCCCACGAGTTAGACAATGGAAAAAAAGGTCCGTGAGTCATACAATCACTAGTCGTACAGCCCACGAGTAAAACATGTCCACGAGCTAGATACCAGGCGAAAAGGTCAACGTTACGCCCATGATGTGTAACGTCGAGCTATTATATTTCATGTCGAGCTCGTGACTTTTGTTGTCTTAGTATTATATATATAACTCGCTGGCTGTATGACACGTGGACAGTGGGAACCGTGCTTATAAGCGCGCTTAAAGGGATTGTACAGTTTCTGTTGAGGTGGTGCTTCAAGTTTCCAACTTCTTTTGATGATAATTTTTTGAGATAAAGAGAAACCACTTATGAAATACGAATTTTGAGCATATAATTCTAAGAGGGATTCAAAGCTTATTTGATGAAAATTGGTTTTGAAATGGCTGAGACATCCAAAAACAAAACGATCTATTAGCATTAAAGAATAATAGATGGGACCCACCTTTTATAAGAATTGCTTTGTTATAATTTGGTTTTGGATATCTCAGTCATTTCAAAACTGATTTGAACATCTAAGTAAACTTTGAATTCCCCTTAGAATGTGTATGCTCTTTAACATATCATGAAGTAAATTAGTACATGTATCTCGAAAAAAAAGTTAGGAACCTACACACATGGGTGGACATGTGCGGGCACAGTATACAAGTATGTGTTATTCTCTATGGCTTCGATTTTGCAAGATATTGCAACTCTCCAACAAACCTAGAACGCACACCAGATTCGGTCTGCTTCCAGGGAATCTCGGTTTCTGGGACCCTGGTAATGTGGATGATGCAGTCTCTAGATGTCTGGATCGTATCAAGCATCGAGTACGGCTCAGAACATGGCCTTATGTCGGTCAATCGGTCGAATTGATAACCCGAATGGGGGCTGTTGTTGTGGTGTACCTCCCAGTAGCCACGTTGGAGTGTATCATGCTCGTCTATATCATGGGGGGGGGGGGAGGGGGGAGGGGGGAGGGGGTTGCTGGGACAGATGAGAGCATTCGTAGAAAATAATAATGTTTGGCACAACTGTAGAGGACTTTCTCATCCCTTTGCTCTTCTCCTCTTCAAGTTCTTTTTGTGTTCCTACGGGAATACCATAATGATTATAAAGACACTAAAGAAATACTCATTATTAAAGGAGAATTAACCCAAAATGTATAATGTGGATTATGTCAATGCTTATTCTGCACTTCTTTCTTATACATTTAATCATACACAAAGTCTATTGAACAAAGTTATTAAAGGACAACATTGTTTGAATCTACTGTAACTGCTGAAACAGGTAAGCGATTAACTGAAATGTGCGACATAATTCGAGGATTATACAAAATGATGACGAGCGGGTTCTATTTCATGGATATGCAAACTTACGCAAAACTTGTCAAAACACAAATCAAGCAACTCTAAATGTGAAAAAAAAAACAAATACAGGAGGCCATCATCATTAAAACTTTATCAGTTCATACAGTGTGTGTGTGTGTGTGTGTGTGTGTGTGTGTGTGTGTGTCTATTTGTTTTCCCGGTAAATATTTATTGATCAACTTCACTGAATTTTTTGTCTTCATACAAGGCAAGATAGTGTTAAGATGGACTTTCCCTTTAACTTGAACACAGGGGACAGAATTTAAAGGGCAATGGGATATTGATGGTGATGACGTGCCCCGTTTACGTCGGGGGCGGGCTCGTGCGGTCGAAAATTCTACCCCCAGCTCGACGTGGCGAATGTCACGACTTGCGCTCAGACAAGGGACAGGAGACCGTCACGAAGGCCATCAACTTCTTTGGTGGTCCCCAGAGAAGGCAAGGGCGGCTCTGGTAACACGAGGCCGCATGTAATATTCACCGTACACTCGTGCCAGGGTAGCTGGCATAATATCTTTCTACATTCGTCAATGGATGAAGTCACCGCTCCGTCATTGAAGTCTTTTTAGTATACATATAAGGTTTTGTCGAACTATCAACTGAGATAGATTTTGTGAGAGTGATGTTTTTCTTTCATCAGTTCTAAATGTTGACTGTACGACACATCAAATTCTGTTCCATGATCTTGGTAACCTCATAATATACGTGTACATTATCAAAAACAAACAAACCAACAAACAAATATACAAACAAAAACACACAATGCCAGAAAGCGTTTTTACTTGTTTCAAAATCATCCTTTACAAACTCATCTGATGAATTTGAACATGAGAGAGTATGTATCTCTTACACATCATGTATGTAACTCTCAAGTTGTTCGTGTTGTACATTTTTTTAACTTATGAACTATCCATCCCAACTTGCCAGCATCCAGGTGTTACTTAGCAAGCGGGACTGGAACACTTTTGCAAACGGAAGGCTGAGCATCGCTGACCTTTCATGCACTTCCGTAGGTCACGCCGGCTCCGATCGAGCTTTGTCACCTAATCATTTAACACAATCCAGTCCACGACATTATTTCGCTTACTTTTTATGCTCTGTTTGAAAAAATAGGGACTACAATAGGTTTTTGAAGTATTTGGTCAAAGGAAAATGAAAGCAAATTCTCCACAGGTGCCATATTCCTTATAAAGCGAAGATTCATTGATATTATAATTTGCGGATGTGAATGAGAATTATACATGGAAATGGTATGTGTAGATCCGATAGGGATAAATGATTTTTGGATCATAAACGAGAACTGAATTGTTTAACGGTGACTATCTCATCTATGTTATACTTATGAAGCTGAACAGAAATGCTTGACGTCAAAGTCGATTCAAAACTCAGCATATTTATCTTGTTTTTATGAAAAAAATGTTGTTATTTGTGGAATTTGTTCTCATTGTTGATTTCTTGATGAGGTAGTGTGTAGCTAAAAGAGGGTAGCTTAAACGGGTGTACGCCACAATTAGCTCGACACCCACGAATCATACAGCCCACGAGTCGTAACAACCCACGAGTTATACCGACCACGAACTAGACACTAAGTGAACAATTAGGTCCATGAGTAAAAGTAAAACATGCCCACGAGCGATACGGTCCAATAGCTTGACACTGGGTAGATAAGGACCATGAGCTCGACACTATGCAAATAAGGCCCACGAGTGCGACACCAGGTAAAAAAGGCCCAGGATACCGACATTACATCACGGGGCTTAATGTATGCAGTGTTGAACTCGTGGGCCATTTTTGCCTAGTGTCGGACTCGTGGGACTTGTTTGCCTAGTGTTAAGCTTAATGTGGGCCTTTTTTGCCTAGTAGTGTCGAACTCGTGGGCGGTATGACTCATGGATGTCGAGCGCGTGGAATGACCCACTTAATCATCCTATGATTGCAAATACTCAAATGGCTCGAATCAAGCAATTTGTTTTTAGAATTTGTTTGCAAGGTCGATGTGCTTGTCTATCTGTATAACCGCAATCTTTGTTTTATTAGTACTTGATATTCTGCCCTTGCATCTGCATGCATAAGACATGTAAATTATTTGAAACACTCTCACGCCGTGTATAACTTAATATGTGTAACTCATGTACATTTAGATTATGCACATGTGTTTCATGTAAAACTGCAGGGCGCTTCTGGAGAGCAGTTTTGTCTTATTGAATAGGCCAACCCTGCAGGACGATATAAAGGAAACAATTACGTAAATAAATGAATGAATAAATAAATATCCACATCCTTTCCATTCTCATTACTGCGGTTCAGGCGTTGTACCACATATTTTTTGACACCGTCGATAGATTTTTAACATGTCAAAACTTTGTTATTAATCTAAAGAAATCAAGAATGATTTTTTACTGCTAAATCCCCTTACTCTCCTGGAGACGCTAGAATCCAAACACAGTAAACTGTTACAAAAGTGTGTACGTGTTCGAATACTACTAACTGATTCATGACATTTTCTTTTTCTTTTTCAAAGCATGAGTAATGACCTTGGTATCCTTAATTTATGTTATTTGCATCCATTTGATAATTTTGATTTCTTTCTTCCATATTCCTCTTGAAGTGAAGTTAGTGCTGGTCTAAAAGTTTTGACGAATGCCTATATACCTAGTATCATGCGCTTTTGAAATTTGTCATAACTTCTACATTTGTGATCGATAAGGCTAACATTTACTATTCACATGGAGAAAAGTCAAGCCATTGATAGATCTCTCAAAGGTGCAATATATATATCTGTATTTGGGAATATTATGTTTAACTCGGCCTTTCACTTTTTGTAAGACGCAGGTAAGTTTATTTTTTTTTAATCATGTTTCTTCGTAGTCGTCTTTGCTCTAATTTCACTGCCTTCATTTGCAATACTTAATCCCTATATGGAATGAACTGATAATGATATGATGATGCAAAGGTTGTATAGTAGTAGCAATAGTGGTGGCATATAGTAGTAGCATAATAGTAGTAGTTGTAGTAGTAGTAGTAGCAGTGGTAGTATAGTAGTTATAATCATGGTGATGGTAGTAGTAGTAGTAGTAGTAGTAGTAGTAGTAGTAGTATAAAGTAGCAGTAGTAGTAGTAGTAGTATAAAGTAGCAGTAGTAGTAGTAGTAGTATAAAGTAGCAGTAGTAGTAGTAGTAGTATAAAGTAGCAGTAGTAGTAGTAGTAGTATAAAGTAGCAGTAGTAGTAGTAGTAGTATAAAGTAGCAGTAGTAGTAGTAGTAGTATAAAGTAGCAGTAGTAGTAGTAGTAGTATAAAGTAGCAGTAGTAGCAGTAGTTAACGGTTTAGGCCTGATGATAGTAGCAACGTTAATTATATTGAAAATATTCATGCAATATTTTGTAATAATGTCATATCTACCCCCGACAGCATTTTCATTGTAAGCGTTGGATGGTCTCAGCGACGTCGCTGCCATAGCAACTACGCCGGAATCGACAGAGGCAATCCAGTCGAAGAGAGACGTGGAGAGAGAGAAAGAGAGAGAGAGAGGGAGGGAGAGAGAGGGAGAGAGAGAGAGAGAGAGGGAGGGAGAGAGGGAGATGGAGGGATATGCTAGCTTTATTACTAAAAGTCTTCCCAAAACTTACTAATCAGGGTTCTTTTTTAATTATCAATTATTTCCATTATTTTCCAGTTTCAAACAGTTCCGGTGGCTCTCACATGACAGACGGTCAACATTCCTTGAAATCTCATCAAGAAGACAAAACATTTATCCCCTTCACCCCACCCTTCCCCTCCTCCCCCTCCCCTCCTCCATGACAGACAAACCTTCTCCCTGTTAAGGTTCGTTTAGCAGATAAACTTACGGAGAAGAAGCTCGAATGATATCAGTGGAGCTCTGAGCTGCGGAATTGTGGTGACATTTAATTATTGATGACATTCATTTTCTGGGAAGACGGCAGCCGGTGGTGCACGTGCAATCTGGTCTTATTCTCACAGGCAGAACCAAAGAAGTGGACATTACAGGCTATTCGTCTTACGCACGGTAAGACAGTGCCCTCCGGTTATAATGATGATGGTAATAACGAAATTCTTGATACAACGCAGTAAAGATTCAGGTCCCAAAATTGTTGTCTAATATACGTTACTGTTCAGCTACATTAAGATTTCAACGTAAGGAAAGAAAACTGAGGGTCCCGAGGACTTCTTTCTAACGGGAGTCGCCTGTAATGTTCTCAGTGAGCAGGTTGAATATTATTGGTTCTTTCTGCACCAAGTTTACAACTTGTCCATCATTCAGTCCGCTCCCGCTATCTGCCAATAAAATAAGAAATCATTGCGTGACGAGTTTAAATAATCATTGTCCGTTGGGAACTAAAACAAAATGGCTCAGAGTGCTGCCACTTTCTTCTTACCAGTGCGCCTTCCATTCTACTCTGCTTCAGTGGGCAAAACACTACAAAAGATAGCAACGCCATGAAAGTTGAACGCCAAAGGACTTGAGGCAGGAAAGAAATTTGGACGTCGATAGCGCAAGAACGCGAATGATAAAAATCAAAGCAAGAAAGTTGCAACTACACACAAGCAAAAAAAAACAACAGAAATTAGCTACATTTCAAGAGAACCGTAGGAAAAGTGGGATGGTGATTCGAGATGGAGGAAATATATTATAATGACAGAGGGTCATGATTTAAGTGACGTGTTTAAGCTACTTCGTCATTTTTATGCAAGTATTGAGAAGAGTTCAACTTTCCAGCGGACTTACAACCATGATCCAACGAAGGCAGAAAGAATAAGATTTATCCAGATGTTCCTGTCCACTTTATAACTGATAAGCGCTACCACTTCATAGGGTAATAACGATTAAGGGCAGTTTCGGACGGCGGTTGACGAGATAGATGGCGTGTTATTATAGACTGGAAAAACCTTTCCCCGTGTTATCACGAATGCAGATTTTATGTAGCATGGTAGACCACGGCAGTGCATAGATACCTCGGCACAATAATGTTTGCTTAAGCGAGATAAGGCGGACTTAACAATGCAAGAATATAATTATGGGGACCGTAGTCTGCAGTACGTTTCGGAATATACCTAAGAATCGACTCGTGGCAATAGTTTGGCTATAAGAGTTTGCTTCCAAAAGGCGCTAAATCGATTGGAAAATTATGGATTTAGCGCCTTTTGAAAGCAAGCTATTTATATGAAGAATAGAGGGAAGGAGTGTTGGAATGGCAACGAAATGCAACATACAAAAGTTGGTGGATATCCAATTTCATTTTTTTTAAATTTCAATTAATTTCTGCAACTTTTCTTTCTAAAAATACAATATACATACGAAATCTAAAAACGACAATGAGATTCTAGTAAAATAAGATTTTCCATGGAAAGTCAAATTTTACAAGAGGAGAGGGGAAGGAATTATGAATGGTGTTGGTATGATTTTACTTAACAAAATATGATCGCGCTAAAAGAGACCATGAATCAATATCACTCTGCGTTTCTGTTGTAGATGTCAATACTACACTACATTTCAGTAATATCTTCTATGCATATGATTACTAATTTATTAATCAACCGCGAGATTGTACATCGTCTATATTAAGAGGCAAAATGCCATAACGTCTTACGTGAGAGTATGAAATTAATGGTTAACCTCAAAGGTTTTTACAATGTGTCGAAAGTCTTACTAGAGAGGCTTTATATTGCAAACTACAATCATTTGTCAAGGTCTTGCGAAAGCCCTAACCGTTATCAATAAATTTAAGATCATTCAAGATTGCACGATCAGCTTGCATCCCACCTAGCTCAAGATTTTATTTTATTTTTTCATTTTTTTTTTTGCCCACCGCAGATGTCAACGGCACTCAATTGGAAACCGAGGAATAGAAATCGAAATTACGCCCTCTTCACTCCATTGTTTGATGAAGTACCGATGACGTCACCCACTTATCCTCTCACTGAGTTCTCTCAAAATGTTTACAGAGGACAAGACGAAAGTAGTCCTCCTGATTTTTTTTTCTGTTTTTTATTTTTCTTCCTCTAGCTCTCTGTCTTGAAAAGAAGACTGATCAGACTATTTCCCACTCCAAGGGTGAAAATTCATGGTCATGCAGTAAACTTTATTCAATTGTTTTCCACTTTCGCCCGATTCTCTGTATTTCTTCGTCGCACGGAGAAATCCGTTGACGCGCGCCTTTTTTTTTTAAGAGTGGAGTGATATAGCGCCGATTATTTCTTTTCAGACAGTTTGTTATCGTTCGCAGATGAAACAAAAACCCAGCTTTAGTGCTTCAAAATTGTTCTAAAATGTGAGTTAGGGATAGAAACAACCAATGTAAAAATGTAAATCAGTATAATCAAGTTTGAGCATTGTTAAATGCACAAAATGTGAACAATAGTTTTAATAAAATTGTTTTTAGAATAAACTGTCTACCTGCGGTTATGGGTTATTGAGAAAAATAGTGATATCCCCTTATATTTTAGGTTTTATTGCGAAATTCTTATATGGTAGGATGTTTTGTGATACAACTGACTTACACATATGCATCAAATGTGATAACTTGAGCATTTTTTTTAAACCACTGCTTCCAATTGTACACAATACCTTTAGCACACATTTTCTTTTGGTACAGTGTAATAATGCTCCAAATTAACATTAAAGGGGATAGCTAGTAACTGATCAGTGGGATTGTTGTGTGAAAATTATCTGCTTCAGATTGGTCTCATATTCAAGTAATGTGCAGTTTTTTTCAATGCTTCCAGATTAGCATGCCTGTACAGTTTTGGGGCGATCATTAACGGCCCGTCACTGTACAGGCATGCTAACCTGTAAACATTGAACTGCACATTGCTTGAATATGAGACTGATCTGAAGCAAATAATTTTCACACAACAATAGATATTATAATGTACTCTTAAATGAATCCCACAAGGATTGAAACAATCATCCCCCAGCATTCCGTGTATACGTATATACAGGTGCATATGTATGCATACATACGTATAATTATGTATAATGTATATGTATATGCATATGTATATACCTTATAAATGCAATTATGTTGTTACTCATGATCACATGTATTTTGTTAATGTACGTTTTTTGAGATTACTACGTTCTGTTAATGCATTATATATAATTTTCCCTGTTTATTTAATGGAAATGAAAATAAAGTTGAATTGAATTGAATTCCCACTGATTCTCACTGATCAGTTACTAGCCATCCCCTTTAAGAACTGTTGTTTCTCGGTCATAATGTTCATTTTTTGTGTTTGTTTGATCGATAGACTTCTTTTAACCCTATAAAGCCCAAGGGGGGGGGGCACATTGTGCCTCCCCCTACCAGATTTTCATTTGCCACTCCTTCGCCCTTAATCTGATTTCTACCAAATTTGGTGACTTTTCCTATAATCTTATTGCGAATATTTTGATATATAATTTACTTATATTTGACTTTGCTGGTTGCCATGGCAACTATAAACTGACAACCATGTCAGTCAGATTTTGCATCTTTTTTATGTTCCCATTTCATTTAACAGTATTACAGTGTATGAAATGGGTGTTTCTTGGCTGAAATTTGTTGAAGGAGCAAAATTTGAAGTAATTATGGTCCTGGAAAGTTTTTCTTACTATTTCCTTTGTTTTTATGTGAAAAAGGCATAAAACAATAGATATAATAGAGATAACTGAAAACAATAGTATTTTCTAAAGATTGCCCTTTTATTTTGTGTTATTTTGATTCCTTCACCAAAATTATGCCTCTAATATCATAAGTTTATTATCAATCTGCAATCTCAAAATTCCACTATTATGCAAATATGAAATGTGATAACTATATGTACCCGTCCCAAACATTTCATATCAGGTCTCATAATGTATTTCTTTATGTTGATATGAATAGCGCCCCCATGTGGTGACCTTGAGAAATTCCAACCTTGACAAATAATAAGATTCGACTTGCTTATCATTTGTGGCAAATATGAAAATGATTGGTCTATAATAAGACATATATAATGGGGATAAAGAAATTATACAGAAAAATCATGTTTTTACCATATTTCCTATGTATTTCTTTATATTTTAGTAAATAGCGCCCTCCATGGATGACCTTGAGAAAATTCAAATGTACGGTCATGTAGAGTATGAGTTACTCTACTCTGTGCCAACTATGACGATGATACATCAAATAGTAAAAAAGTTATATAGGGGGCACAATGTGCCCCCCCCCCCCCTTGGGCCTATTATACGAAGGGTCAAAATAGCTTGGGCTTAATAGGGTTAAATGATAACTATCGAGTCTGCCATCTCAAAAAATCCTCACAGAACAAAGCAAAACAAAATTGTAACTGAATGGCGCCATATCTTTAGTTTAGGCCTCATTATTATGGTAATAGTGGATAAGACCCTTGACTTTCAATCAGTGGTGCCGAGTTCGAATCCCGGCCGATACCTGTTTGATTTGACAAGATGTTTTTACCCATTCAACCATGTCCCTCTCGACTCGGGTGTATAAATGGGTACCAGGCAACGCTAAGGTAATGGCAGGGTCCTCTGGTAGAGCAGTGGCAACACTAAAGAGGCTACCCTGGATAAAGAAAATCATGCATACTACAGTGTACTACAATCGTTAAAATGCAAGATAAGCAGAGTTAAGGGCAAATGGTATGTATTCCCCCGTCTTAACCCTCTCATATCTATAAGACAAAACAATCTGATGAAATAGCAGTTCGACTTTTGAGACAGTGGCTTTAAGAGGGTTAATACGCCACCTGCAACAGTCCTTCCTTATCGTGACACCAACTCTCCCGTCAAAGCCCCCTCCCCTCCATCGACGGTCGGCTTCCATCGTTAGCGCGGGCGTGTCCTGCCCGCCAGGCATTGGCCCAAAGTTTTGCGATATGCCTCACACGTGATCCTCTCCTCTTTCTCTCGCTGAGATAATTGAGCGTGGAAGTTGCTGGCGATAATAGACCTCGCTGAGCGACATTCCGTCTCAGGTATCAGGCTGTTTTCGGCAACACGAAACCGCACGGGGACCTCTTGCCGTCGAAGTTTTTTGGTGTGTCACGTTTCATAAAAATGGCGGGACCAACCACTGTGCTATCACGCGTGAGCGCCGCGCGGACTCTCACCTCACGTGTGCTGGAAATTAGCCCCCTTGTCATCGCCCTTGCTCGGTTAGCGAATGGGGTCCTTTGTGCCTAACAAGCCATTACATGCCCAATAATGAAACGAAAACAATACAAAAGCACGGACACATAATCCTCAACCCTGCCCCCCTTCCCCACCCACACAAGTACCCGTCACCTATGTGGCGTCACAGTTAAAGCATTAATGCCTTTCATATATAAAATATTGTGATAGCCATTACAACATACATTCAAGAGTAATAAGCCTGTCACATATTGATGATCGAAAATTGCTCAGTACGAATCACTGCAGCAGCAGTTAAAGGAAACCCATACCCAAAGAGAAATGTGGATTGAGTGAAAGCAGCAACATTAGTAGAACACATTAGTAAAAGTTTGAGGAAAATCGGATCGACAATCGATGCAAAAGTTATGAATTTTTAAAGTTTTGGTGTTGGAACCGCTGAATGAGGAGATATTAAAAACTTAGTTTTTTGACATATGTGTGGACAATAACATTATAAAGAAAATGCAACATACATGTACTTTCACTTTTCTAGCATGATGAAAGAGCACTTGACTAACCGCTTTCAGAAAGCAGGGGAAATAACTGCTACCCTTAATATTTGTCAGTATCAAGGTGATGGATGTGTAATTTTCATGAAAAATGAATTTTTGTGGAATCCCCTTTATATTTTCTTTACATTGTTGTCCACACATGACGTCATGCAACTCTAGTAGTCTCCTTATTCAGCGGTTCTAGCACTAAAACTTGAAAAATTCATAACTTTTGCATCGATTGTCCGATTTTCCTCAAACTTTTACTGATGTGTTCTACTAATGTTGCTGCTCTCACTCAATCCACATTTCTCTTTGGGTTTTTGTTTCCTTTAAAGAATTTCTATCTAGTCTTATTAATTTTGACAGATGGCGAGTGTTCCACAGGGTTATGGGGAGGGGGTAAGGGGTTTGATGGGGGGGGGGGGGTGATGAAGGAGATCAGTGCCGATATGGTGCCCCGACGCCGCACTATGTACCTTGGTTGTGGTGATGATGACATCGGGGATGGTGGTGGTGACATGAGAGGGATTTCGGTGGCGGACGGGGAGCGTTCCGCCACTGTTGCCTCAGATCCCCGAGGTGTGGAGAGAGCTATATTTGGCGGATGGATGGGGAGGGAGGTCAAAATGCAAATGAGGTATCGATAATCGTTTGAGGCAGCCAGAGATGTGCCCCTCGGGGCGGGGATGTGTGCTGAGGAGAAAGCGTTTTGTTGGGTTACGAGCTTGTCTGTGTGAGTGGGTAAGCATGGGAGTGCCGACGCCAAAGCATACCGTGAAATGCATCGTTCGTGATTTTCATATGAAGGCTCCGCCTTGCAATATGTACTTTTGAGAATACCGGTTGAGACAATGCTCTATGAGTACCCAAATATTATCTAAAACTAGTGTCTCATTCAAATATGATTTACTCTTTCTCATTCTTTCAAAAACGAAGAAATATTTGTAACAATGTGATGAACATTTAACTATGAAAACATTGAAAAAAAAATACATAACCATAACCATCGAAGTACAGTGTATGTCAATATCAAGTGGAGAGGGAGAGTGAAGAAAGTCTTGTGAAAGTATACTTCTGCTTTGAAAGACCTTATTAATGTTTTCATCATGACTATAGATATTTATCCGCTAAGTAAAAAAAAAAATAACTCACGGAAGAATAACCATTAATGTCTAGTGATGAATACCAATCGATCTGGCATCACATTCAAACGTCATCAAGATGCATATCCAATCAGCATCAAGAGCACCATCATCCCAACTACCACAGACATTTGTCTCAACAAAAAGAGAGGTGGGAAAGGCTCCAATCTACCTGCTCCTATTACTGTAATCATACGAACCCCAACACTGAACTCCGGTGCCTGCATCACGGCCAGTACACCACCTGTCGCTACCACCACCATCACAACCGCAGTCACGTGCACCGACACCAGCAAGACCACTGCACGGGTCTAGGGCAATTACCCCCTGGGCAATTACCCCGGACCATTCCCCTGACCCTAATCCTAATCCTAATTCTGAACCTAGTTCTAACCCTAACCCAAACTTCTAACCCTAAACCTAACCTAACCCTAATCTTTACTCTAACCTTACCACTAACCAGTTCAGCCGGGGGTAATTGCCCTCTGTGGGTGATTGCCCGGATACGCCACTGCACCACTAGTACCTTTGCACCACCGCCAGTACACCACCAGTCGCTACCACCACCATCACAACCGCAGTCACATGCACCAACACCAACAAGACCCCTGCGCCACTACATGTAGTACCTTTGCACCACCACAAGTACACCACTTGCCGCTATCACCACCACCATATTAAACAGCAACCACCTGCACCAACACCACCACTGCACCACTATAGTACCTTTGCATCATCACAAATACCCCACCTGCCGCTATATACCACCACCATCATAACTGCAACCACCTGCACCAACACCAACACCATCACTGCGCCACTAGTACCTTTGCATCACAAGTACACCACCTGTCGCTACCACCACCACAATCATCACCACTACCACCACCACCACCACCACAATCACCTGCACCGATACCAATACCCTCTCTGCGCCACAAGTACTTTTATTATCGAAGGGGTGAATCTAACTCCTCGGCATCATCATAAGCTGAAATATGAAGCCGTCTTATATTCATATCATCACATTGATCGACGTCAACCACCTCCACCAACATCATTTTCACCCATGAAACGAGAAGCCCCCTCCAAAAAGTGAAAATAAAAGAAAAAAGCGTCTCCACCTATCCACCTGTCCCCAAAGCACGCCCCCACTGAGTGAACCCGTCAGTCTGCAAGCTAGACAGTGAACCACCAGAGGTGGCTTTGGCAGTAACCATGGCAACGTGGACTGATGACCGACAGACGATATTATTGTGAGAAAAGTCATTTCGTTTCACATTGTAAATTATCACTATGTTAAGTTTTTGTAGTGATGAAGATTGCGAAGAAGAAACGGATGATGAGGCTGATAATGATTGTGATGGAGAAGATGACGAAAAGGATTTGGTAAAAGTCATGAAAACGACAAAACGGTTGTCTTTTTGATCTAAATCGTTTGTTTAGCATTTGTTTACATGGGGGGGGGGGTGTGAAACATGCATGCTGTCTGTAAGAATATATTGTCAACGACTGACTGAGGTAATCGTGGTATGTACACGGCATGTGCCCTCTAGATAAATTGTGTTTTTATAACCATTATTAGTTTATTTACACTTGAAGAGTTTGTTTGCAAAAACCGATAAGTCCATATTTGTCAAATGGAGATATTTGCAATTAAAGGTCAAGAAAAATACAGAGAATAATAAGAAAATTTTTGCTTCTTTTGACCATAACTTCAAAAATGTACCTTTATGTGTAGTGACCAATATATCATTTAAAAAGTATTATTTTGTATTTTATGACAGATACAACAAAATCTTCAAAAATGGACTTATCGGTTTTTGCAAACAAACTCTTCACTTGAAAACCGGAAAATGTGGTTAGCTGCTTTTCAGTTTCTCTCTTCCTTTTCCACAGAGTTGTAACCACTAATCGCGCGCAATGCTCTATTGTAAATAAATAGAACATTCGTTTTATCAGTGCTCGAAAACTTTTCCAAACTTTGTAACATTATGTCCATCGAACTATAAAAAAAAAGATTTTCGAAGATGGTTTCGAATGACCGCAACATAACTGATTTCCATGAATATAGATTGCATAAAAGAATATGGAATATATACACACACATAATTGAATAGATTAATAGATTATAGATGATTATGATTAGATGAAGAGATCTATTGCTAAATGAGCTAAGCGCCATTTTTAAACATATCAAAGTACGTCCATCATCAGACAAGGCAAAATTAAGCCTTTCCAGTAATACCTCAATTGTAACATAACAAGGAATATCCTTAAAGCTATGATTAAAAAAAAATCCTTTATTTTTTCTTAATTTCTGTAAGTTTTTTAGCAGCTCTAATCACAAAAATCTCAACTTGATTAGAATAGAGTTAGCTTATTTTGCGATAAAACTCTTCATATATATATATATATATATATATATATATATATATACATACATATATACATATTGTAGTTGTATATACACCTGAATGTAATCTCACATAAGGCACTCATTGTTTATGGGTAACGGGTACTTAACTCTTTGGGGATTTTCTTGATGTTTTCTCTCTTTTTCTTGGGGGGGGGGGTCAAAGAGAAAAAGAAACTTCTAGAAATTTGATATTGATCGATTCTTCTCAACTTTGCAGGTTGTATTCGAAATAATGCCTTTAGCAGAGCCAAGAAAAATGGAAATGTTTTCCATGATATCAAAGAAAAATTCATAATTACAATTCGAGTGATATCAATGTCACGTGATCAAAAGAGCTGTTTTGAAACAGATTTTCTAATAATCTATTATTTTGAATGGTTATGGTGTTCACACATTTTTTTTTGTCCGATGTCACTTCTAAACACCTACTTGACTACTCCCATTCAAAACGCAGTTTTCACCCCGATAATGTCCTTCCTGCTAAACGTTAATGATACTCGTACTACACTCTGAACAACTACTTTAAAATGTGTCAAATGTGTCTATTCTGCATAGGACAAATACTCTTAGTACTATTTTTCCTTCATCTTCCTCCCCATTGTCCCTGTGTTCTCTTGATGCGATTTCATCAAAGATGCTGGATGGTCAATAAAGGCGCCACGCAACTCATTATGCCTTGCTCCAGAGTTTCCATGGAGGTGAGGAGGGGGGGGGGGGGAGGGGTGGGATATGAAGGGGTTTGAGAGAATTGTCTTCCCAACCCCGGAGTCTCGGTGGCCGACGCTCTGCGGTCCAATGTCACGGCCGTTGGGGCTTCGCAAGACAAATAATGGGCAGCGTGAGGGGGCAGCACGCATAATGCGTGACGCGCAAAGCCCCATGGCTCTACCCATAATGCTCTCTCTTTTTTATCCTCCTTGTCCGATGATAGATGGGCCCCTGAGTGCTCCTCCCTTGTCATATTCGTAGGCTCGCGTCGAGACGCAAAAGGTCACAATATCATCACGCTGATTAATACGTTGCCCCGAACCCACGCGGGGAACTTGACGGAACTCCGCCGATACTCAAATACACGAATGAGCTCAGTGGGAGGGCCGTTAAGAAGACACATTTTGGTTGATGAAATGGCGTAAGGAAATCCTGTGTGAGGACCAGCGACTGGAAAATGCCGCTTCAGATTTATTGATTTTGAAACATCTCGCAGACAATCCAGTTCGGTTTTTTTCCTTTTCTGGCTAAATCGAATGTGGATATGACTAATATTGACGCTTTGTTTTTCTTCACGACAGATTTATGTGGGCCATCGTAACTTCCGATTCTTTGAAAATGTAAAATGGCTACATATCACATAAAGAAATATAGGAACACCTGTCTCTCTATCTTTGTGTGTGCACCTGTGCACATAGCAAAATACATTATCATAATACTCCAGACAATGGATTGATAAAGCCAGGAATGACCCTTTGCAATGCTTTTTGTTTTCGCGTAACTCATCGAACGCAGGTTTGGAGAGGCACAAGCGAGATTTATGATGCATCGTGCAGAGTCACGCCAATATATTATTTTCGTGATCAAAAGTTTGGATGAGAGTATGTGCGGAAAAGAAATTCATCCTCACGGTATAGATGATAGAGAAGAGGTAAGGAATTACCATACTATATGCTACCTCCTTGGAAGAGGTAAAGATAAAGATATGAAAGGTAAAGGGAGATATTCATGTCATTTCATTTCATTCATTAAGTTTTCACACAAATCATACAGTGTTAGATTTTTAATCTTTTTAATGTTTACAACATCCATTCATGACAATGTAAAGTAACACATGAATTATAAGTACAACCTGTATTGAAAAAAAAAATATATATGACAAAAAATCAATTGAAATCATTCTCAAATATATTACATTCATGACGGATAAATAAGATTGTATGTGGTGGGAACCTACATAGAAACAGATGCTAATCACATTGAGAGTATAAGTTCCCCGAAAGAAAGTCAAACACAGGCTGTTACACTCATACACACACTCTGCACGTGAAATATATTATAGATAAAACATGTTTATATGTTTAGAGTGCATGTTAAATTCATCCTTTATCAATGAGAGTACTCTACAGTAAGTGATAGATACGTGTAGATGTGTCAGCTTGTACTTCAGTGATTATTATGGTGCATTATGCGAAAAATTTAAATTTCCTGTGAAAATTACCGAGACGATCTTTCAATGTTCATTTCCAACTACGATTAAAAATGTGTAATTTATCACAGTGACAGTTAATGGCATATTATTTCCTGCTTACGTCGTATGTACGAATTTAGGCAAAATGCAACTTTGATGTTGTTACCCATTCTGGAATTAAAAGAAGAAAAATCTGTCATGCCATGTGAACATGCATTCAGCGCATAACACACGACGGTATACAACAGAAAAGCGGTATAAGACCTGTGCGAACCTTTGCAACTGATTTCATGAATTTGAATTCGAATGTAGTGCGAATCTTGTTAATACGCACCTCACTTCTGCTTGCTACAGGTAGATAGGGGGTCCAGTCTGCACGATCTAGAGGGCTATGATGCATCAGCAAGCTGCTTTCAATTTCAATTGAGTTACTATTGCTTTATTCATTCATTATGTATGGATACATGCTGTTATGGAATACGTTTGTTATGTGCTAATTGAGTACGCGAAATTGTCATGATACTTCTGCGAAACTTAGTACTACATTGCACTTCGTACAAACTGTTGAAACAATATCATCTTGTCAAAATAATGTCTAATCAATATTATGTATTGTCTTTTGTCGGATGAAAATAACACTGAATTGAATTGAAGAGAATTGAATTGAATTGAATTGAATTGAAATGAATTGAATTGAATTGAATGAATAGTATTCTTTTTTTCTATGAATTCTTACCTTTAATGCCTACACATCGGCATGAACGTTCGTCCTTTCAATATATGTTGGGTAAGCATATAAGATTAAGACAAGATATGTAACTCAATTTGGACTTATATAATTATTTGCTCATAATTATGTGTCCAATTTTCACTTACGTGCACGAATTCATCATGAAAAAAAGAGAATAAAGAAGTTGATTTAAATCTGTAGAGAAAATGAACGAAGATTCTATTAGCTGTATTTTCTTTCTTTCGTTCTTTGTGACAGGAACGCGCCAGATTCGTCGTTGAAGCCAAACTCAACCCTGTAGGGGCAGACGTACGCATGTTGCCCCCGCCTTCCTTTGGGTTTTACCAAAAATATATCAGCAGTAGCTCTCCTTCCTATGTACACCAAGGCTCGTCTTCTCTTTTGTTCTCAGCATCGTTTCATCCACGATCTCACCATTATTCGTTGTTTTTTTTTTTTTTTTACATTCAATCTCCATCATGATTATAATAACACTGATATTCATCATAGAATCGTTTTCATTTCAAATCCAAATTGAAATAAGATTGAATTAAATCAAATTTACACATAATTTGATACAACGTTGATTAGTATCTCCCAATCCCTATAGTCTTACAATCATTAATTTTCTTACCTTCAAGATTTATGATTGTATTATGATTGAATGACATTTATCATAGAATCGTGTTCATTTAAAATCCAAATCAAAGTGAAATCAAATCAGCCCAATATCTAACACAACGTTAAGTAATAGCTATACAACTTTGTTTAAAGTTTGTTAAATCATAATTTAACAATTCACGTGCTGATAAAAATATTTGATATACTTTGTATTCAGATGATTACGTTGTGTTCATGATTGTATATATATTTTTTTACTTGTTGGAAATGGAAAATAGATGAAATGAAATTAATGAAATAAGGAAATAAAGAAACAAAATCGGGCGACTTGGAAGTCAAGCTACAATGAGAATCTATGGACAACTTATAAAATGTCAAGACAACACTGCGGGGATGAATGTTAACATCTAAAGCTTGACAAGGAGGCTCTGATTGGCAGTGATCTTTAATAATAGATCCTTTTCGCGACTGTTGTCGTCCTAATATTTTTCGTCTTCGATTGAAAGCAGTGATACCAACCAGTAGACGACGGTAGACACCAGTAAAGTTGTGAAGATTGAGTATAACATTAATGCTGTTGACTTTTCCTCTATATACATAGGAGGCTGCATCTGCAGAACAGAAATTTCTCCTTCGACTTTTTTGCGGTTTCAGAAGGAATGTCCTACCACAATATACCACAGTAGTATAAAAGTTATTATATCTTTATATTCAAATCTATTGAATTTCCTTCAAATTTTTAGAGAAGTATACTACTTGTTATATCTTAGTAAAAAAAAAATAATAATAGTATTATTTATCACAATATGACACCCCACAGGAGCTACCCTTCACAATACACATGCGGTTATTCCCGAGACACTGAACTTTCTATATGATTTCAAAATTTCTAACCAGAAGTATTATCCAGTATTATGTTTTCTTTTAAAACTTTTTTTTTTTCACACAGAGGAATGAAAGAAATCATTTTCTATTAGTCTTTGTTTATAGCTATAACATATTAGAGTGAATAGGATACGGTCAATAAGAAAAATCTAAATTGAAACTGTATATCTGAACTATTCAAAAGTACAATATACTAATCCATGCAGACAGCACGATTTGACAACGTTTGTTTTATTATTTTTCCAGTAGTTTCTTATTTTTATTACAGAGAAAATGGATATGATTTTGCTTTTTTTTTTCCAAGGAAGAATTCTTCAACCAGGGAAAGAAAAAATATAGTGACATTATAGTGATGCTGGAATAGAAAAAGATTTACGCGATTACAGGAAATAAAAAGAAAATATATTATCATGATAGTCATGATATTTTTATAGATTTAATTGACATCTCGACATGATATCTTGAAATCATGAAAGAAGAAAGAAAACATAAATACATGTTTGTTTTTTCAATTATGTTTTCTTTAGGTATTGATCAACGACTGACGAGCAATTTGATTGACACTATACCCCCATCTTTCTTTGGTTCTGCTTGGTCCCTGCTGCTACTGACAGCAGACTACAAGCTAGATCGAAAGATTATCAGTGTAGGTGGGTCATCATGCATGTGCGTAAACTGTCATTCAAATCATTTAAACTCGAAGAAAGAAATTGGAAATGAACATTACGAATTGCGAATATTGTACACGATGTTTACGTCAAATAATACGGCTCTTTCTCCGAAAATTATTTGAAAAAACAAATCGAGAATGGACTAAATCAATCTGTGATACCATTATTCTACTTTCTCGAACTTATGATGGGTGGAAATTGTTTCTTTTTTTTTCAGGAATCGGCAGAAACTCTAAAATGTGCGACTGATGCTTCAAATTTTGAGGCGAGCGTCTTACGTGTTCATGTCCATCCGCGTAAGATTTTAGTTTTGATGAAAACAGACAGCGATCATTGATTTCTCTGACGCGTGTCATACTCTTATAGACTTGCAATTACTTTCCCGATCGAGCTGATGAACTTGTTCATTCATTTAGTTGCCGGTCTTTCCCCATTTCACATTGTCACGTGTTTTGTTTATTTCCGCCCCATCGCACAAACGTGACTGCCAAATGATGTTTTCCATAATAGCTATTCGCGCTCTGTCAAAACCTGCCAATTCTCAGGGCATGCATGCTCCCCTCATGTACATGGGTTTTGAGCGCAGTTTTGTCAAACAGTCATGTTTGTCATTTGTCCGTGCCCCTGGGGTCAGAAATATTGCAGCTTCTTTTTGACGAGCAATGAAAAATTACGCCGCCTAAAACAACTCGCAGTAAACAATTGGCGACCTTATGGTCAGAAACATATAAACACCGTGACCCCTCAATCGTCTGCCATCATGCAGACCCACATCTTCGAGCCTCGCTTGTTTTTCCCGCTCGATCTTCCTCGACTGAGCGCTGCTAACTGAAGACGGACTGGCAGGAAGCGATGCTCCTATGCAAAGTCTTATTGCCCGACAAAAAACCATGAAAACAAGAAAGAAATAAAGATATTAAGATCGGAAGAAGAAGAAGAAGAAGAGTATGAGTCAAACGCGGCACTAATTTTGTTTATTGTCGTAGTATTGCAAGATGTATGCCGCTATTTACGTTTACATAAACTCAGCAGAACTCAATCTGATGTAATTAAATGCGAAATTTGGTGCAACTCAATACAAACTTGTCTTAGGGGTCTTATTTATTATTGAAACAATTAAAAAAAAATCCAATTATGAAGGATAGTGTGAATTTTGAATTATACCATCATGGAAAATACTTCAACATTTCAATCGTTTTTTGTATTTTAAACTTTATTAGATTCAAGTTTATTTTCATTTCAACAGCTCACTCATAATAACAAAACAAACAATTGCTGTCATATTTAACGAAGTTTCAATGACATACCAAAAATGTTACACTATCATGAACCTTTTTATCAATACTGGTTGCGTGAAACTAGATCAATTTTGTTATCTTCTTGTAATCTTTTTTTTTTTTTCATCACTCTGTTTTATTTTTTTATATTGTATAGATATGTTCATGTTTTTATTTGTTTCTATATGTTGTAAAATCGTTTGTTGTTATTGTTGCTTTTGCTGATTTATAAGTGGCATGATATCATATTGTAAATATATTTATATTAAGTATTTATTCTTTGAAAGCGTCACTGAAGCGGTATTTGATACAATCATTATTCTCCCCACTCATTAAGATAACAAATACTTATGGTGAATGATTGTTATTTGTTTCAATCTATATTTTCTTCCTTCAACTGCATCTTGCACTCACAAGATGGCGGTCTCCTGCATTCGATTATCTCTGTTATTTACTGAACAATACTGTATATTTTATTTTATGTTTCTGTGTATGTATACTGCTCAATGCAATCACTTATGTGTATCTATTTGTGTACTGTTATCGATTTATTTCACGGCACTTGCTATTCTTTGTCTTTGTGCTTTTGAAATTTGTATTCAATTTTTATCTGATTGAATGCGGAAATAAATCAAATCAAATAAAAAAAAATCAAACGAGTGTAACTTCTTGTGATTTCATGTTTGTTACAAATTTTTTATGCTACATGAATTTCATTGCGCTAAAAAATCTAGTACATTGCAATAAAATACTATACAATCAAATGACAATATAATGTACAGAATACATTATACTATTATCAATGCAACATTATACAACAAAACACAACATATTCATACTCTTTAAATCTTGCCATCTATAAATGACTACCTGAAATCAATGAGTGACAGGGTTTCAACTTAAAAGTGATTGTGAATGGAAAGAAGAAAGAACTATGTTTCACCGTATCTTCCAATTCTGTGATTAGAAATGTTGTGAAAATCGAAGTGAAAAGGAGGCCGTCACGAAATGAGACAAAGCGGCAAGTGGACAATTTTTAAATAGAGATTTTTCGGTGAAAGAATCTCCAAAGTTAATCCTCTTTGTAAAATCAATTTTCGCTAATGGAGTGCTTTTCACGGATCTATATTACTGATACTCTATCTAACCGTATATACGTACGTACTGTACTTTTTTAACACCACATAT
The DNA here is from genome assembly GCF_964275005.1 of Diadema setosum. Lineage (NCBI taxonomy): Eukaryota > Metazoa > Echinodermata > Echinoidea > Diadematoida > Diadematidae > Diadema > Diadema setosum. The sequence goes on along the minus strand of NC_092693.1, from coordinate 34,007,375 downwards.
CTACGAACATAATGGCTTCATTCACTGCAGGATTTAAGCTTAGATCTCAATCGATTATATGTTGATAAAAGTAGGTTAATGTTAGAATCAGGACCACTGATAGGAATAATTGTACATAACATATCTTTTTTTTTTTCTACAATAGAGTTCGTATGTAGACTTATATCATTAAAGGGTGTGTACAGTTCTGGTCGAGGTGAGGATTTAGCTTTTAACGTTTTGCGAGAGATTCAGAAACCACTCTATGAGATGTCAAAGAGCATGCAGTTCTAAGGGGTATCAAAAGTTTATTCGATGAAAATCGGTTTTGAAATGGCTGAGATATCCAAAAACAAGGTGAAACAAAGAGATCCTAATAAAGTTGTGGCATGTCGCCTTTTATTATTAGCACTTTTTGGGATATCTCAGCCATTTGAAAACCAATTTTCACCAAATAAACATTGAATCCTTCTTGAAATTACATGCTCTTTAATATTTCATAAGAGGCTTTTCATTATCTTACTTAGGAATGTTCAAAACATGAATCCCCACCTCAACCAGTACTGTAGTCCCTTTAAGTTTATCATAAGATATGCGATTTTCCTTTGAAGAATCATTAGGCTATAGATTATCGTATACGCGAGGCTCGGAAACTTTTAAAAAACCCAACAACAACAGCATGCGGCTGTTTCATCGGAGAGATCCTTGACTCACATGACGTTGAAACTTCTATTCGAATAAAGGGGAGTTGGCACTTACAAAAAAAGTCCCCAGCTTAAAAAAAAAAGTACTACGCTTAGACATGTAATCACTTTTATTGGTCACTCTTGGACATCTGTGATTGACATCATGAGTGCATTGACCGCCTGAACGATGCTTGATGGATAAGAAGGTCATTTCAAAAGTCTTAAAAAGATTGGAGGGAAAGTATCAACAAGACGACACTCAACCTTGACTTGTATTGCCTTCAGCTTCAGTTTGCGACTCCAATTGATGCTCCTTGAAGCTTTGCCAACAGCAGTGTGCAACCTCTTCTCCGGGAAGGTTTTCGACGAAGATTCTGTCTTTATTTCGTGTAGTAAGCTGTAAATACGATTTACAGTATGTAAATGGTTCATTTCAACAATGCTTAAATTATGCCGTTCGTTGTGATATGAAAGTTTATCGAGGCAAGTTCGCATACCTCTTTGAATCGTGCGCGATCACACAATTCTGATGCTTTGTTGTCGTTGTTGGTCTGATAGTTTTTACTAATTTCATCTTAAATCCTGTGCAAGTCTATGAGTAGATGAGCTGTTTCGGTAGGCAATATTTTCTAAATGCTTGAATTCATTTCGCTGAATATGAGGTGGAGAGGATTCAATTGCTTGTATATAAAGAATTTTCATATCGCAAAAGTACGATCATCATCATCGTGAATTCTACACTCTTAAATGACACGAGTTTGTAGCCACATTGCTGTGACATGGGGGTCACATAAATCGTGATCTCTTTGACGTATTGTCTTTTCATTCATTCGTGTCAGTTCGTTCATGTGTAAGCATCACTACCAGAAGGCTCTTCTGCAAAAGAACCGACTTAAATTTGATGTTGATGTCAATAATAGGTAATCGCCAGTATTTACACTATACGATAACATCGGTGTCATCAAGGAAGAAGGAAAAAGGTGATAAACTTGCCCCAACACTTTTGTGGTCCTGTAGTGGTCAGCGTGGGTAGTGAACTTTGTTGGTTTACTTCAATAACCACCCACATTTTTAGATTATCGAAAACATGATTTACGAGGACACCATCGCAAAAATTTGGATTTTGTTTCGATTCTGTGAGCTAGCTGCACGTTGAAGACAAATAATGTATACTAAATCAAAAAGGCAGGCTCATCCGCAGGGGAAAAATACCATGAATCGAGTCGCGTAGGAGTGTGTACATGCATTTAAGTTTCCTGGGCCATTGTTTTGGATGTCGACTCTGAAATAAACAACAGTTCAATGCTTTTCTTATGGCTAGGACTGCTAGGTCACACGCATTGTTCTATTGCCTTATCAAAGAGGAAATTTAAAACAAAAGCATGGAATAGCTTTTAAACGTTTTGTTGAGAGCAGCCGCTTTTCTTTTAAGATACTGAAGTGCACTGTGTCCAATTTGGGATAATCAATAGAGCATCCAAACCTCTGTTTCTGCACACGGACAGTAATGATGTTAATTCTCTTAAGATACCTGAGAACCACATTGTTGTAAGTATACTGGCAATCATTCTCGTCATATAGCTTCGTTTTGTTTTGTTTTTTCTTACAAGTTGTGAAAATTGCAGTTGGTAGTCAAAAGTACTGAGATCATAACAAAAGACAGAGCTTGTCAGTTTGACATAAAAAAATGCAAACGTTTCTAGGCTTGCATGTTGATTTTATTTTTTGTTTTCCGGACTTTCTGGTCTGGATATAAACAATTTCAATGCTGTTGCTTGGAGTTTTATTTGCTGATCATAAGATAATATTCTAAAAAGCATTAGCAGTAACATTCCAAATCAAAAAATACGCCCTGAAGTTATCGATCACTTGATAAAACCTTACAGCAAGTTTTGGGTCAAATTGATGTACTGATGTTGTTATTTGGTTTACTTTGTAACTTGGAACGATGAGATTGACAGAAATTTTTAGATGAAATCAATGCCAGTGTGAAAGCTATGTGATCGAAACGTTCTTTAAATTCTTTTCCGAGTGTAGCAGATGTTCCTAATTGGTGACATAAGTTCCTGTTGTGTCTCCTTCTTGGGGGAAAAAAACAACTCAAAGAATTTCCTCAAATTTCCAGGTGTAAAGCTCGAGAATACTAGTAGTTTGCTTTGAAAAACCTGGAAAACATCATTTTGTTCATCAACATAGGAAGAAAGCATGGTTTATAACTGTTCGTCTTGGCCTCTTTAATACCAAAATGTTAGAGTTAATTTTTCATAACTTCATGGCAATGTGTAGTCCAATGCACTCAAATCTGACTAAGCTTTTAGGCCTATCTTGACGGTTCAGGGTGCTACAACTGCAAAATGATGTGAGAGCACTTTGTATTTTGATTCTCTCCTTGCGATTCACAAGTTACCCCCGGTTTATCAGTGCGCAATCACAAGTCAGTTTTCGGCAATCTGATGCACCCTTAGAAATATTTTTATTCGGCTCCTTTTTTTTTTATTTTTTCAAAGCATTTTCCCAATCCCAATATTCTTGTACTTTTCTCTTCCATCTCTTTGTAAATTAGAATTATGTGAAATATGTTTATCCAAACAGCTAGGTTCTTAGAAGTCGTCATGACAGCATAGTCTTGCACGTTAACTTATGTCTATTTTAACATCACTGGTTTTAAGTATACCAGTGACTTGAACGTCATGACATGTATCATGATTCAATTATATGTTTTAAAGTTTCAATAAATCCACATCTTTCAGGTACCATCAAGAAGAAGTCTATTACCATTTCATTCAAATCAGACAGTGACAATGCAAGCCGTTTAAATAAATTATATGCTCATTAATTGTCCCAATACAATGTTATGTGCTTATCAAAGCAAAACTTAAACAAAGCTACCCTGAAAAGCCCATGTAATTGCAACCAGCCTGAGATAATGTAATGAACATGCAAACCAACGTGATTTTTTTTTTCAATAACGATGAGTATGAAAACACTCTGAACATTCGCATTAACATTTGCCATAGCGTACGCTGTGCTTGTTTTGTCCTCTCTGGATTTGTTTTTGTTTTCACAATACTGTTTGTCGTCATTGACATAGGTGAGTGAACCAGCTCCTCACTCCAGCCCTTGGCTTGTCTGAAGGCTATATTCATTCCACAATGTTGTCACAGGCAACAGTGGGGGTGTCTTAAAGATAGCGCCTCTGATTTACAGTCACTTTAACATTAGCGCCAATGGTCATGTTCTCGACCTGCAAAATCCACACACGCAAGACAGCGAGCGCACCGCAGTGGGTAAGTTCCCCGTTGCTATCTCGCAGCGAAGCCGCTCGGGCGCTCGTGTGATTAGAGCGCGGTGCAGGGCGCGCCTACCCCGAGATAGCCTTCACATTCCAGGGGATGTTTTAAAAGCGATGAAATATATGATCTCAGACCTTGTCGGATTAATTAAAGTGCGATAAAAAAGAAGCGAGCGAAAACAAGAGAGGCGTACCCCTGCGGACTGCTAAAGACCAGAGACCTCGTGCAAATGTTGTTTTTGCCCGCTTTGATTCGCAACAGCTCGCTGCATTATTATCTCAGGGACCACACATCGTGAGAGCTAGATAGGTGGGCTGCACGGGAGGGTCGAACGAAACGCTAAGTGATGGCGTCGCCGAAGCTGACGGCATGAGTGATAGGGATGGAGAGGGGCAGAAACCCGGGCCTGATATGCAGCACCCGCAGTAACTTTCAAGTCGCGCGTCATTTTTTCTCGAGAGGTTTTTCGGTCGGTTCGAGTTTCTTACTCCGTCGTAAACAGGGTCGTTATGGATTCTTGCCATCGTCAAACAACAAGCCCGCTTATGTGCCTCCTTGGGTTGGTCAGTAACTTCTCGCCACTTGCCTTTGACCTCCTTTTGACACTCTGGTTTCTCGACTCGACGCTCCCGTCTAACATAACAGGTGGAACACAATGTACCGAACGAAGGCCTCATTTTCCGCGCATCACCCTCAAGCTCAGGTCAAAAAACCGTCCCCAGCTCCTTTGATGCTCAACATTCATACTTACTCCCTAAGTCCCTAGACAAAACAAATTAAAAGCACCACAACGACCTAACCCTACATTTCTGTCCAAAAAAAAAAAAAAAAAAAAGCAATGTGAAATTTTCATCGTCATTTTCTGCCTTTGCATTTGTGAAATAAAGCACCTCGCGTATCTCGTTATGGGCAAAAACATTCTAGCTTCCTTGCTCGAGAAGGTGACTAAAAATGATATTTTTCATCTTTGTTACTGTACTTTTTTTTTTTTAATTCAGAAGTCCTGTGTATTTTACTTCACTCCGTTTTTATTTCGTTTTGTCTTATTTTCTGTTTGGGAGGAGTGAAGAAAATGTATTTTGTTGGGGCAAATACAGGCGCATATAGTTATTCAGAAGAATTCCGACATAATTGGCATGATCGATAGGTCTCACTTGTCATGTGAATGGGAATAAATTACACGACACTTTGTGTAGCTTTGTTTGTTTGCCTGAAAGGCCCAGGGATGAAGAAAGGTAGTGTCTGTGGGAGTTAGAAGACTTCGTTCAAAGGAACGAGCGAAGTCATGGAGCGGAAAATCTCAGAGTCTTCTTCGACATCGTCTGACGTCAAAACTGATGGCCATGAGCTTGAAACGAAATATACATTGCTTGCTTTACGAAATGACTTAATCTCGAATAGATAATACTTCTTACTTTGTGTCGATATTTTTATCTTTCTTTTTTGTGCTCTATAATGTCCAGTACACTGCAAAAAGTCCGGTGTTAAAACACTGAACTGGCGTTAAATTTCCGGTGCTCATTTGTGGTGTTGGGTTGACACCTACTTGGTATCAATATTTCGCTTTTTTGTGTGTGTTCTATAATGTTCAGTACACTGCAAAAAGTCCTGTGTTAAATGTAAAACACTGAACTGGTGTTAAATTTCCGGTGCTCATTTGTGGTGTTAGATTAACACCTCCTGATGTCACTTCAAAATATACATTTTTTTAATAGCTTCATAGATGCTGTTCCTCTTTTTGATTTTGAACTTCAACAAGACGATCAAGAATTTTTCGACAAAGTACTTGATTTGTGAAAAAAAAGAAGGTGTGAACACATTTACACCATGTAGTAACTTAATACCAATTGGTGTGGTCTCCTATTGAAGCTGGGCGGGTGTTATACCATTGACATTAACACCAGCAATATCAAATCAACACCATGCTGTGTCATTGTTGAATTTACACCAGCGTAGTATCAAAAATATCACCAGCTACAGTGTCAAATTAACACCACGAAGTTCCAGGTGAACACTTTTCAACACCATCACAACATACTTTCTACACCTGCGGGTGTGGTCCTCTATTGACATTTAATTGGTGTTAGATTTAACACCCATGGTGTTAAATCTAACACCGATGTTTTGCAGTGCATTCATTGTCTAAATAACAAAAACGGGTACATCATTCGTTAAGAATTTCTTGTATTTTGTTGAAAATAGTTTCGTTCACCTTTGTATACTAACCAATAAAGGATAAGATCTATTTCATTGGCTCGAGTCACCAAAAAAAAAAGAATTGTGCATAAACTAGAAAGCTTTACGACGACGACGACAACAACAACAACAACAACAACAACAACAACATTACAATGGGGCAAACAAGCTTGAAACGGCAAACCAAAAATACATATATCAGCATCTTGACATAACAAGCAAGCAAAATAATACACTTCCAAAGAGAAGAAAAAAGTTCTAACGAAAAATAAAAAAAACTCTGACATAATTTGTGTTAGTAGAATGCATTCTGATTACCCCTTTCTTCGCGACCCATGGCAAAAGATATTGTTTGTGAAGCTATAGATGATGAAAGTATAGATAGATGACTATAATTGGATAGCTTTGTATATCGAATGTTATTGATGATGAATATAGGTAAAACATGACAGGATTACTGTGTGTGCATATCAAAACAATTTCGCTACACTTTTGCAAAGTCTATATTCAAGCAAACTCCTTGATTTTATTAGTGTTTTTTTTTTTACATTTTCTCATATAATCTGGAACAAGTTTCTATTGTGTATTGTTGCTTATTGTTATTGTTCCCTCCTTTGTTCTGCTCGCCCACTCAAACTAGAATGCTTGGCGATTTTTGCGATCAACAGTTCAAAAACAAAGCAAGTTTCCCATTTCGTCACCCAAACTATGCGGTGTCTTAATAAAACAAAGATCATGAAAACACATAGACACAGACAAACAGACAGACAGACACATACGCGCACTTACGTACATACAGGAAAATAATACAGACAATGTACAAAACACTTCTTCTCAAACTTTTAAAAGATATTGTGAAACCATAAAAGCGTATACAAATATTCATTGATATAGCATTTCACTTACTTTTTCAACTGTGAAAATGGATTTAGATATGTTGAAAAACACACGACTTTAGAGTGATTTCATAATATTGTTTTCTAAATTTATTCTTTCATTTATAAATGGTGTAAAGAATTGATGATATTAAATAACGTCCTTTTCTTTCCCTTCAGAAGTTATCTTTATTGCAACCATTAATTTTATTTCCACCATTTATTTCACCACTTTCAAACGTCTCAAACAGTGTGACTAGAAAAAAGAATCAGATTTATTATCTTCTTGAATCTTCATGAATTCATGCAGGGAAAATCAATTTCTCTGCTTTCAAGAGTAGCTATATCTAACATTGTCAATCCCGATTCTGAGACTAGTCTAACGTGCAGAATTACCTTGATGAAAACTATTAATGGCATATGACTATGTTCTGATGATGCGCAGTTCTTGTTTCGATTGTTTGGTGATTGAGCTGCATCTATAGGCCCTATGTTCAGTATGAAAAAGCTTAGAGTAATCGACCGCAAGGTAACTATCCAAGCACAGCAATGATAAATCAGTGATACTTTTTTGTTTAATTTCCTTTTCAATATCGAACGCTTTATACAGTGTTATACACTTTTAGTCCTTTACAGAACGATGTGTTATTAAACGCACACACAGACACAATACACACACATACACAGAGAGACATTTAATACATAAACACGTACACAGATTTTTATAAAAGAACGGAAGAAGGTCGCATGAATAAACATTTGAGGTCAAATGATATTAACACTTTTAAAGATGTCATTATTGATATGGACCTTTGACATAGTCGGGACCCCACCCCAACAAAAAAGGTAAATTTAAAAAGACACTAACAAGGGAAGTTTTGAGTAATTTTTGAGAGGCATTTCTTAATGTCTTTCTGCCTCTTCTTCGCGACTTATACCAACCAATTATCTCTTGATACAGCTCCAGATGGTTCGGATGCGGCCAATATTTAACAACTATGTATTATCACCACATCCACATGCACAGGCGAATGAAATTTCGATTCGGTCGACTTTTTTCTTCCGTCTTTTTCTATCAGCATGAATGAAGCATCGTCAACCTTCTACTCCCAGATCTTTTTCTTTCTATTGTTTCTTGGTCTCCCCCTCCCTCCCCCCCCCCGCCTTCCTTATTTCCCCCCCCCCCCTTTTAATGGTAAAAAACCTGTTTAGATGTATCCCATCACCACCTTGCTGTCTTCCCGGTCCGGTGGCGCCTCAAATACTGTGCAAGAAAAAAGGGCGCCTCTTCACATTCAAAAGTAGACTTTATTTACCCGTCGTTTTATAATATTCGCGTTCATTTTCTAATTAATGTCAATTCCACCTACATCAGAAACATTAATCAAAGTCATAAGCCACATCGCAGGGAATCATGAGAGAGTGGCATGTGTTACAAAAATTATTCTGAAAGGTGGAAACATGCTGGAGGGATATTTATCTCTAAACGATGTGGGAAGAGTCTACCGCGTTCGTTGACACAGACCGAAATCCACATACACGAACGGGGGCAGGCGTGCTGAAATGCATCGAGAAACGCACGTCAACACCGTCATCAGGACGGCTTTGGATTCTACGGCGATATCCTCTCCTTATTATCACCGCTCCTATCCCATTTCTAAGCCAACCTCCAGTGCTCCGCCTTAGAAAGATGAAATAAAACAAGGAATTAAGCACAGCCAGTTTTTCTCGGCCACAAAAAAAGAAGAAGGAAAAAATAGCTGTCTTTGTTTATTTGGCCATTTTGCCGAGGTATATCGAGTCAGAATAACACGAACTCGGAAGTGATTTGTATATATTGAGGTACATGACAGCGAGACGGCGTTGAAATGACATGACTACCGATTTTCCTTTCATCACATTTTCTTTCTTTTTTTCGCTTCATTTTTTCCCTTCGTTCTTTTCATCCATTAACCAACATTCTTAATCTACAACCTGTTTTCATCTATAACAGCGGTCACTGTTGTAGTGTGTAGGCCCTACTCAGTATTCTAAAATGTCATCGTACTCGAATACCAAGACGAAACCTATGTGTATTACATATTTCCTGTTTGTGATAATGCTGTAAAAAATCTCACAACGTATTTTATATGTGTTTTATTTATTATTTGTAATAATGATGTAAAAACCATTATTTTATCATTTGCAGATGAAAATAAAAAACATCTTTAGCGCTTCCGAATAGTTCTAAAATGTGAGTTAGGGATAAAAAAACAACCAATGTAAAAATATTAATAAGTGTAATTAATGTTAGGTATCTTTAATTATGCAAAATGTGAACAATAGTTTTTTTAACTAAAAGATCGTTTCTAGAATAATCCGTCTACAGCTTTGGTTTATTGACAAAGTTAGTGATTTCTCCTTATATTTGTGGCTTTATCGCGAAATCTTTATATTATGGGAGGATGTTTTGTGGTACAACTGAACTGTACATATGCATCAAACGTGATAATGCGAACATTTATTTTAAATCAGTGCTCTGACTGGTAAACAATGGCTTTAATGATGATGAAGATGATAGTAGTAATATTGTTGCTATACATGATGATAATGATAATGATAACAATAATAACAGACACAATGCGAACGACGATATTAATTACCATGACAGCACGGTAGGATGATGATTATGACACATGATAGTGGTAGTACATGTTGTTGTAATTGTATTTGCAGTGCTGTATATAGTTTACATCAAAACTGAAAATGATTTGAATGTAATACTCCCGTGATGATAACAAAGGTTATCATAGTTATATTAATGTATAACTTGTCAAGAGAGGTAAAATGGCAAAAGATCCTTGAGTTCTTACTTTTCCATGGGCTTGGTATACATTCTTTCATATGAAAACGTATATTACAGAACTTCAAGGAGGTCCATTTTTTTCCCGTGAAACATATTGTGGTTTTGCTTCAGGAAAGGAGAGTGTTACAAACTTTCCACATTCTCCCGTCTACCCGGAATCTGTGATATTGGTAATTATTTGTTAAACATTTTATCGACTTCAAAGTTTGCAAAGGGTTATGATCAAAATACTATAAACACTCATTGGAAGTCACAAATCTTGTATCTAGGTCGTCTCATTTTATAGATTTTCGTGCCTTTTCTCATGTCCCCAGTGCAGCAAGCCGTAGATTGCTCTGTATCATTACTGAGATATACATTAAAGGGGAAAATCCAGTCCAAATAGAAGTTAGTATGAAAATAAAGAGTAAAGCATTACGAGTTCAACGGTAAAATTTTGATCGAAATCGGGTGAAAAATAAGGAAGTTATGACATTTTGAAGTTTCACTAATTTTTCAGGAAACAGTTCTTGAACGGTCAATATGTTGAATATGCAAATGGCAAAGTGAGCATGTCATACCCTAACAATTTTCCATACAGTTTGTAGGGGCTCCATAAAATTTTGGAATTTTAAGTCTTTCATTCAAACGCAATAATGCCCGAGGCTCAAATCCTGATATATCTAACTGATCACTATTCTGAAGTTGTTCAACTAGGAATAACATCATGTTTTAGACTTCAATGACAAAAACATCGAATTCTCGTCACTTTTTGTACACGATCAATGGAAAATTGTGAGGGTATGACATGGTCAGCTCACTCATTTGCATATTCATATCCACTGGACAAGAACTGTTTTGCAGAAATAAACAAAACTTCAAAATTTCATAACTTTCTTATTTTTCATCCGATTTCTGTCAAATTTTTACCGCTGAATACGAAAGATTTTACTCTTTTTTATCAGACTAACTTATTTTTGGACTAGATTCCCCCTTTAAGTAGACGCGAACTCAATTCGTGCGCCACTTGTTCATGCTCTCCGAGCGAAAATGTTGAAGACGATTGTACCCGTGAGTGACGATTCCTAACCGTATGCATGGCAAAATAACACATTCGGGATTCGCGCGCATTTTAAAGTGAATGCTTTTGCCCGGTTATGTGCGTGTTTGCGGGGGGGGGGGGGTTGGGGGTTGGGGTTGTAAGGATGAGAAGAGCAGGGATGACGTGAGAGGAAGGGGGGGGGGGGTATTTTGAACAAAGCCTCCATCTCTCGTTTCAGAATAAGCCGAGTTGCTTCAGTCACCCCTACCATTGATGTGAGCCCTCTACGAGCAACCACCACCAGGGAAATTTGCCGGAACTTGTCTCTCCTTCGTACTGAAGCTCATTAAGTGCCACGGAGATGATGAGATAATTCTTCTCCTTCTCGACCTTTTCGGGTCCGAGAAGGCAAGAAGCGAGACGTGAGTTTCGTCTTATCGATTTCTGGGATCCGTGAAGGCGAAAAAGTAAGATGTGAGATCCCGTCTTCTAGCCATTTCGGGTCCCAGAAGGCGCGAGCACCCGAGTAAATAGAGAGCTTTAGTTTTTCGCGACGCGAACGTTCCGGGGGGGGGGGGGGGGACCTGTTCCGCGCATGCGCAAAATCGCTTATGACAATCTATGTAGCATCGTCCGAGTTTTCACTACGCGTTCTGTACTGGGCAATCTTTTGCGTCCGCTCAATTCGCGAAGCAGAGAGCTACTTGATGCAATGATCATAATGGGGGCGCCATTTTACTTTTTATAGGACTGGTTGCGTCCTAGCTCGCGTGTCTGATCCGATAAAGCTTCTTTGCAACACAACGCAGGGAGAGAGGAAAACGGCCAACGCGTCGTCTAGACGTCCACGCCGCAAATCTAAAGCTCCCTATTGTCAGATAGTTTCTCGACTTCTTGGTTCGAAGAAGCACGAAGTCGAGTTTTCACAACTCGCCGTCTCGCCTTCTCTGACCCCAAGAGGTACAGTCTTTTCATTTCACTATGTTCTATTTGCCTTATTCTTTGTTATCAAAGGAAGTGAAACATATGTTTTGTCGAAAAATGAAATAAACTTTGAATTGAATTGAATTGAATTGAAAAAGACGAGATCTTCATAATTATCTTGCCTTCTTGCCTTCTCGACCCCAACAGGTCAAAAGCCAGGATCTCGATATCTCTTTCGACTCGCTTTCTCAAATTGACCCCAGAAGACAAGGAATCATCTCGTACTCTTGGTGCCACTTTGAAGTTTCCGTAATTTCGCGCTTACACTCATCGGCTTAACCTGCAGAACATGAGAATAACAGAGGTCTTGTTGTCTCGCCCACCGGAGGTGAAGGCGAGACTAAGGGATCCAAATGACGTTCGTCCGTCGTCGGTCCGTCGTCCGTCCGTCGTCCGTCCGTCGTCCGTCGTCCGTCCGTCGTCCGTCACAAATGTTAAAGTTTACCTGCAAGACTCTCTTATGATGCATAACTTGGCAACTATTACTTCAATGGCAGCCACACTTGGGTGATAGAAGCCACAGAACTCTTCTGTGGATAGAAGCACTAGGGGGTATCTTCATGTTATGGTGTTGTCGGAGGTCATGTGATAATGTCAAAGGTCATTTGAGGTCATATATTAAAGAGTATGTGCAAGACTCTCTTTTCTATGTTAAAGTTTACCTGCAAGACTCTCTTTTGACAAATAACTTCACATAAGTTGCTTGGATTACAACCTAACTTGGGTCATAAATGCACTGGGGTACCTTCATCTTATGGAGCTATTGGAGGTCACAGGATAAGGTCAAAGGTCATTTGAGGTCATACGTTAAAGTTTACTTGCAAGACTCTCTTATCACACGTAACTCGACACATGTTGTTACAATGGCAATCAAACTTGGGTAATGGATGCACTGGGGGTACCTTCATGTTATGGTGCCGTAAGAGGTCACATGATAAGGTCAAAGGTCATTTGAGGTCATACGTTAAAGTTTACTTGCAAGACTCTTATCACACGTAACTCAGCACATGTTGCTACAATGGCAATCAAACTTGGGTGATGGTAGATGTCTCTTGGGAAGTTGAAGGTAACCACAAGGTCAAAGGTCACAGACAGGGGTCAACGAACTTTTAGGGCCCAATGTTAAGTTTTTAGGGCGCATTTCGTTCATGGCTCATAACTTTTGATCCCTTTGTCCTTTTGTGACCAAACTTGGATGGAAGATGTCCCTTGGGGACGTGAAGGTCGTCACAAGGTCAAAGGTCACAGACGGGGGTCAACAAACTTTTAGGGCCCAATGTTATGTTTTTAGAGCGCGTTTTGATTGTGGCTCATAACTTTTGATCCCTATGTCCGTTTGTGACCAAACTTGGACGGTAGATGTCCCTTGGGGAGTTAAAGGTCATCACAAGGTCAAAGGTCACAGAAAGGGGTCAACAAATTTTTAGGGCCCAATGTTAAGTTTTTATGGCGCGTTTCGATTATGGCTCATTACTTTTGATCCCTTTGTCCGTTTGTGACCAAACTTGGATGGTAAATGTCCCTTGGGGTGTTGAAGGTCACCACAAGGTCAAAGGTCATAAGCAAGTCAATTAACTTCTGGAAGTTATAGAAAATGTTAATTCCTTGTATGCGAATGGGCGAGACACAATTTGGCACTTGCCTTATTTTGTCTTGATAGATCTCGTGTGTAGGATAAAGAAATGGCATCTGAATGTAACATTCTATTTGCTGTAGACGGTGTGTGCCCAATACATTACTTTTGAGTTGACATCGGAAAGCTCAAATACATTTTGAGGACGAGTCCCGAGTATTGTAATACTCGGGTAGGTGTCTATGGGAAATGCGTGTTATAACAAAATCTGTCCGTCCTCAACAGAAATTACATCAGAAAGCTCACTCATACTAAGAATGGTTCTATCACGCAAATAAGATGTTGGAAGATAAACATTTACATAATAAGCTTATGTGTTCAAAATTGGGGCGCAAAATAGTGTCTGGTGATGTAATACTGGCATTATTGGCAAAAAAAGGAGTATGCAGCTGCGCTCTAGGTTTAATGTAACATTTACACTCACCGTATCATAACGCACAAGCTCGCATTTTGACACAAATCACATAGATAGTCTCCGATTAGTACGAAAAACAAAAACCAGCTTCATCTTTAGATAGATATGCATTTTTATTGTTAATATTCGTTCCCTCGTCACTACTTTTTCATTGAAGTAAACATAACTGACAACGTAAAAACACGGGAATGGAATGTTAATTTACTGAATACTAAAAATAGGAAATGAGTTGAATGATTCATATTCACTGTTTGTAGTATCGCTAGAATCACTGATCTAACCTAAACATCGACGGCAAAGATCCCAATCTTGACAACCCCCACTCTCCTCTCTCCTGAGACTATCATCATACACACAACAGAGAAACATAGTTCTTTTTGAAAAATAACAACAACAACAAAGCAAATCGTGCAACAAACATTACCACAAGATGGCGCTATTCAACTGTCCAAGCACTGGTCCAAGCGCACTGCACTGACGTTGGTAATGGTAACACCTACAACTAACTGCTACATGAATAATTCATGAAGCAGTGAGTTGCAAAAGATCAAATTGCAGATCCATTTGCAGATCCAATATTATTCGAAGCATTAGAACTACATGTTGTCAAACTCAACAGATCTGCCCCCCCCCCCCCCCCACGGAAAAAAGCAGTAACTGACATTTTTATCAATGTTTACTTTTTTGCAAAAATGAATAGTTTACCCAATGCTCTCCAATGTTAATAGGTCAGTTTTGCAAAAAAAAAAATGAAAGTGACCAAAAATGCAATTTTTCACTTTTGCAAAAAGCAGTAACTGCATCCAGTTGATTCAACTTTGCAAGTTTCCCCACGGAAGAAAGCAGTAACTAACAATTTAGTCTAATCATTCCAGACTCTGTATAGTCCTTCCTGTATATTTTTTCCCCTAATACCATTTATTTTTTCTACTATTTTTTTTAAACAATGTAAACAGCAGTTTCTTCCATAATTTAGGGGAGTAGATATAAAAAGATTGTTTCACCAGTAACTTGACTCTGCCCGCATGGAATCATATGACAAGTTGTAGAAAAAGCTTCTTTCTGGAGACTAGCAAACCTGGCAGACTCAGCGCGCTCAGAGTGCAGAATACGCGTGCAGCTAGCTGCATGCGCATAAATTCTGCAGCATACAGTACATGCATGCACTAGCTAAACATTGCACATCACAGTCATCACTTGCACAGTATTGCAGGTACATGGTATGGTAAGGGTCCAACCCACCGACCGGGTCCATAACGACCGGCCGCGCATTATAATGGCATTGCGCGTACAGAAAGAAAATATACGCATGGGACTACGCGCAACGGTGTTCGATTCTTCACTGGGCTACGCTACCGAGTAAAATGTGGCGAAAACAACTAAGTATTCCTTCTAAATTACCGAAATTTAGCAAAATCGAATAAGGTTTATCGTGTAACTACATATAACTAGGCCTACCTTTGCTGACTCGTTGTTAGATGTAGAGGCGTATCCTTCCGTAATAAATTTGACGATTTTGACCGCAAAATTGTCACCGCCGCTTGTACGATCGTGCACAGTACGTTACACATACACATGACATAAACATTTTGTCGCCCGCTTGCGCTACGACCGGCCGTACGAGTTGATGCAGAAACGAGAAATGAATACCGTGAAAAAACAAACCGACTCATCTAATTTATTTCAATTACGATGAAAAGTTTCCTAATGAAAATCAAGTCAAATTCATCAAACAGTCCTTCAAAAGTAATATCGAAGGATTCAAAATATATTCAAATATTATTGGGGAAAAAATTACGACTAGAAAAAAACAGCAGCTTGTCGAAAAAACGCGTTTAAGTACGCTTTATACGTATTGTCAATAGAGGGCGGGGTGGTCGGTCGATATGAGCCGGGCAACTGAGTGCGGAAAAAATGACACCCCACGCGTTCGAAGCCGCCATCTAGAGCGCGTACCTCAGATCGCATTTTCAGTGCGCGCTTGTGAATCCGGAGTATTTTCTCCACACGTGAGTAAAATTTCAGGCAAATTGTGAGATTTTTCACGTTTCTATTGATAGAAAAACGTTAGGTGTCCGATATTATGGACACCCAACCATACAGTCTGAGTGATCATGCCAGTGCTAACCATGCTGTCACACAGTTTCTGCGGTCCAGGCATGCCTGTAAATCTATCATGAATTGCAGAGGAAAAGTCATGGTAGCCATGGCTTTGGCCAGAACCAGAAAATCTAGGTGAGCTGAAAATATATTGAAGGGAGATGAGCACTAGTATTAATACACTAACGTTAGTCTAACGTTAGATGTAGGCCCTAAAGTTAGGTCTACCAGATCTAACGTTATAGAGTAACGTTAGATCTAGAGTCTAATATATTGTTAACTGTTTAGTGTTAGACAAAATGTCAGTAGGCCCTAGGCCTAATCTAACGTAAATTTAATAGATCTAGGTCTAGCACTAACATTGGGCATAGATCTGTAGTCTAGCTTAAGTGTAACGTCAGAGTTCGACTAGGATCTAAGACGAAGAGACTTGACTTTATTGTCTAGTCCAGGGTCATGTGTCAGGGGCCAGGCCGGGCACTCCTAAGTTCAATTAGGGTAGGCCTACATGTACCTTATTTTTACACAGAATGCCATTCAATCGACAAGACCTAGTCTAGGTCTAGCGTTAGGTCCTAGATCTTATAGATCTAGACTAACCAGAAAGTAGAAGAACTTTATAACCTGGTGGTGGTAACAATTCTCCTCCTATGGTCATGTGACATGTGCAGTTACTGCTTTTTTCCATGGGGAAAAGAGCAGACTCCTGGCCGTCTGCAGTTACTGCTTTTTTCCGTGGGGAAACTACCCAGAATCAAGGGTGCGCCACCGCAGTAACTGCATTTTCCTAAATAACATTTAAAAAATAACGGAAACATAATTTTTTCCTAGGTATTGTTAGACAACTAGGTATGGTGCATAATCATACCACAAAATTATTTTTGAATGTTTCTGTGTTTTTAAAGAATCTGCAAAAAACACAAAATCGCATTTATCTCAGCTCAGCAGCTATGCAGTTACTGCTTTCTTCCGTGGGGGGGGGGGGGGGGGCAGAGATGTTCTGTAGAGCGTGTTGATTCAATACTGGACGGGGGGGGGGGGGCGTAACATTTGCAAAAGTGGGTTTGATACTGAGTAGTTAGGCCTGGTTGACAATCGAGTTATTTGAATGCCTTTTGACACTGCAAAAATTGTTTTGACCACGTTAAAGAAATGCAAAAAAGTATGATATTCTTTATAGGTGATCTGTTTAGGTAGCTTTAAGCAGCTTCGTCAAAATAATACTAGCGTCTGTTCAAAGTCTTGACAGTCGAAACGATTGACAATGTAATGAATTGGCACCAAACGTTTCTCCGATGGAACCCGAATGCAAATTCTGAACAGCGCCATCTGTTGTTGCGTATGATGCATTTCTTTCTCTCTCTTTCTCTCTCACGAGTCTCTTTGTCCAACCGGCAGTAAGTTGTCAGTGTTCTTATTGCCTCCAAAAACCAACAAAAATCTCAACATAGAACTTTTGTGTTGAACTAAAACTTTGAAAAAAAAAAGGAGCCCAGCAACACTTCAAACGTAATATAAGTGTCATCGAAACTAAACGTTATCAACCAACTAAGATACGTATGGTACCAGTAGGCCTACTAATTTTGGAAAAAAAAAAAAAAAAACGAATCTTGTTTTTGAAATGCGGTGATTACAAAAATGAAACATGAAACTCATAAGTAACATTAAAGGATTATCATATCAACGTGGAGCTGGGCATATCAATTGAGCACATTTATCTTCTTTTTTGTGCAAAGTTTCAGTACTACTGCTAACCTTTTCTTGGGTAAAGTGTTACGTTACATGTTAATAATAACTGCGTATTAATATTCTTTTTTTTTCATTTGTAACGATGTATTTTTTTTTTTTACCAAAAGTATTTTTTTTTCTCACGCCACCCAGTCAAAATGCTTTTGATACATGCACTCTCAGTAGACATAAATCTACGAGCTTCTGAGAATGACTTGTCTTTGATTTTAGATATGAATGGGTACACCAATCTCACATCATAGATTTGAAACAAGACAAAACATTCGATCTGTCATCAAATAAAAAAAAAAAAACAAACTGTATTAAGTGGAATGAATAACTAAAAGATTACTAGCATCAAGAACCAATAAATCAAGTACGTCGTCATGATCGATTGCAACTTTATGAGAGTTTGATCTCAAAACAAATCAACTCCATTCTTGTTAATTTGAGATATCAGCAATTAAAGCTGCCAAAAGAAAAAAAATAGATAAATAAATAAATAGATAAATAAAAAAATAAAAATACTAAGAAATTATGGGGTATTTTTAATCATAATATAAAAAAAAAAAATCCTTGTTATGTCACAATCAGTGAGGTATCACCGGAAAAGTTTTATTTTGCTCTATCTGATGATGCAGACCTACTTAATTTACATCAATGTTTAGAAATTTCCTTGACCTATTATGCACTCAAATTTTTCATTATATTGCAGCACATAATCAGTAGATCAGAATAATTTGATTGATCTAATTGGTTTTAACATTTATGAAATTAAACCAAACCACAAGGTGTATGGTACAAAATTTGCAAGCTTTCATGAAATGCACAATTAACACTGTGTGTGCCAGGGACTGTGGACAGCTAGCACTGTGTGTACAACGATGTGGGCTTTCCTGCGCCGATCGGAACTCAAGGTACACAGGGTTTATGAGAGGGCCGGACGGGTATCACAATCCCCCAATGATGATGAGTGAAACGACGCCATGCGTGCAACGTTGATCAAGTCATCAAGTCCAAGAAGTGGAAGAGCGCCATCTACAGTTGGGGAGGTATTGAGTGTGACGCCCCCCCCCCCCCCTCCGTAGTATTTTGTGTGTATAACAAATTTCGTTCACAAAAAGATGAATATAGGATAATGAATATCAATTTTTCATATCAACTCCAAAGATTTAAATCGTTTTAGTTGTTTCATTTATCTCACCAGCAAAACTATGGTCAGGAAGTTGTATGGTCACTCGTATCGGCGTAATGTGAGATCCACACTTGTAAATCAAAGTGGACTCGTTTTATCATGCTATAATCGGTGAAAAAAAGAGAGAAAAATTACCGCAAATATAGTTGCAAATAGTAATTTTGGCAGCAGTCGATAAGGGATGATTCTTCGCAATGATGCACGGTATTAGGATGTCTAAGGTTTTTTCCACAGTGCAAACGGATTATTGCATTTTCTTAGAAGTGGAGGTACACAAAATTAATATTGTGCAATTCAAGCTGAAATAATTTGATTCGCCTGTCAGTGGTCCTAACACAAAAGGCCTTCAATCTTTTGCGCATTTTAGACATTTTACGGATGTGCTGAGGTGTATTTTGTATTTGAATGTTTATGCCCGTTTCTGTGGAAAAGGATGATTTACAGTAACTGGACGTGAGCTTCGATACTGAACAGGTGAAATTCAGCTCCATGTTGCCTGAACTGCAATAGCGCCATCTCTAGTCCTTGCTCTAACATTCTTGCCCCTCTCTCCATTTTTCTTTCTCTTCAATTGTCATTTCACATTGAACAGAGGGCGCTCCTCTTTCCCCCGTTTTAGCCATTTCTCAGCTTGAAGCCCCCCCCCCTTTATCACACTTGAATAAGTTTTCGTAAGGTTCAACATCGTGGTGTCATCTTGAAACATTCACAATCCATTGCAAATACATGCTAAAAACTTGTAAGGCTTAACATTCTTGAATATGCCTCCCCAGGACTTACTTGCTTAGTTGATTATTTATCCATACCAGAGTTGATATTATCATAATACTTGTATTCATGTTTTGTTGAAAATTACGTGATTCAAAGTTCCTTTAAATATTATGTACTCATGTAGGCGTTATGTACATTACGTTGTATTACTTTATATGGAAATAAATTTATTTTGAATTGAATTGAATTGAAATTGAATTGAATTGACTTATGCTACATTGACGAAAATAGTTTACTCCATGTCTGAGCGAAATAATATCTCTGACCATAAATCTTTATGATCGATCTATTTTTCTTTTCTTTTTCTTTTTTTTTTACAATTCGAGATATAAGCCTAATAAGCATGCTTAGAAAACAAAAACATATAATATTATTTATCATAGTGTTGTTCTTTAGACTGGCTATACCATGACCTACAGTAAATGCCTACCAATGAGAATACTTATGACGATGTTCACACACACACATACGCAGTACCATACTCACACATTATACACAACACCACACTCACACACACACATACAAGCACAAACACAGACGCACAAACATTATAATTCCTGACGTTTTTGAGTACGCATGAGAAAATTACGTCTCTTACATT
Source organism: Diadema setosum (assembly GCF_964275005.1). Taxonomy (NCBI): domain Eukaryota; kingdom Metazoa; phylum Echinodermata; class Echinoidea; order Diadematoida; family Diadematidae; genus Diadema; species Diadema setosum. The sequence goes on along the minus strand of NC_092693.1, from coordinate 33,987,053 downwards.
ATGAATATTCTTTTTTTCACAAAAAATGTGAAATGTTGGGATCCATACTGACAGGAGTTACTACGTAACCGATGTAAGCGTCCTAACATAACTCTTTCAATGAAAAGTTTATCCATATTGTGGTGTATTTCATCTATCTAAATTTGCTTTACATTTTGTATATAATTCTGGTGTGCATTCTAACATAGAAATACATATCACGAAGTAGGCCTACATAATTATAACCAATCCTTAAGAATCACTCAAGGCAGGGAGATGAGACAACCACTCTCCTACTCAACGCGATGCGCACAAAACACTCTCGACTTTGCTCGACGGTGTTTGATTCTGCCCAAGTTGTCCATTAGCTATTGTTTTGTTTATCTATACCTTCAAGCTCAGGGGGGAAAATAAAATCAATTACAGACTCGGTCAAACATCAAGCTGACAGTAATCAGATGCAAATTCCCCAGAGCCAAATAATTTTGTGTCTGACTGTTGCCATGGTAGCTGGTCATAATTAAGTAAAGTAGATTAAAGTTATAAGCTATAATCTCGGCTCTATGGCATAAAAACTCTTTTCCTTTTCCGCCACCATTTTTTGTTGACATCGTATTGTTTCAAATATCAATCTTTTAGACTACATTTACAAACATTGAGATCTCGCTCTCCTTTGAATTATTAAAGACAAAGGGTGCATGTGAAAGGGCACAAAAACAATCTGCGCTCAAAAGTGAGATCACATCAATCTGTTTACTAAAATCGTTGTGTCATCGAGCAGAAGTCTCCTCCCTGCTGTTACGAGTATCAGCAAATTGGCAACGCTTGTATTAATCTCGCTCTGCCCCCTGTCTCCTGCCATCGCCCGCCCGCCCGGGCTCGATCCATGGCAGGCAGGTAATTGCCCTTTGAGCTCCCGCGGAACGGGCTCACTGACCCGAAAGCCAGGTGAGTGTCTCCGCTTCGCAATCGGCCCAGGTGAAAAACACCACGCGGGGCACGCACGTCACAGAAACGAGTCATCAACTCCTCTAACCGCCTCGGGCGTCCGCCGGCCTGGCATGCACGGCAGCGACCCGCCGCTATCCGCGATTCCTGATGTCGAGCTGAACAAGTTGGCGATCTGTGTACTCGAAGAAACGCATTCTGTACCAAACATCGGCACAAGGCGGCCTTATGCTCGAATTCCTTCTCCCGAGTCTTCCCATATCGGGCCACCTACGTGGTTGAAATTTGCTTTCTATTAATGTCAAATGCACACACACAAACTATTAATGTCAAATACGAGCGCACACAAATATTCTCGATATATCATCTGTCCACACTATCAAATTTATCATCGGTAAATGCCGAATAAGCTCAAGCTTTCGAAAGCAACCATGGCCCCGGTCATAGCACAGATCAATACTCTCCTTGCTTTAAATACACTTAGGCCTAGGTCTGGAATCATATGATAAACAAACAATCTTCAATATACGCCTTTTGAATTTTAATAAAATAATTTTTGTTTAAAGTATGTTATGTACAACAGTTTTACCATGATATTCTCCCCTTTCAAAGAAGGACATGGGACAGATAATTATGTAGCAACAACAAGGCAAAAACAAAACAAAACGGAATAAAAACGGATAATGGTAATACTGTTTTTAGAAAGGTAGGTGGGTCCCAAATTGTGATTATTGGCGTTTCGTCAAGTATTACGTCTACGGTATAACGACAACCCGTTTCGTCAGTATTCATAATGCTCACGATTTTATTTTCTCATGCACCCTACATCAAAACATTTTTTTTTTCTGCCTATAAAATCATATATCATAACCGGTTAGACTTACAGTTGACAAAAGTAATTAGCTATTCCGTGGTGTTTCTGGCAAGATATGCCAAACGTACAGAAAGAAATAATGAAAGTCAGGGGAGGGACCGACCTGTTTGAATACCTGAATCAACTTTAGAACACACCCAACGTACAAACATTCACTATGTTTCATCATTCATGAGACGAAAAAAAAATTGACAAGGTAAAACGAACGAACCAACCAACCAACCAAGCAACCAACCAACCAATCAACCAACCAACTAACCAGCCAACCAACCAATCAACCAACCAACCAACCAACCAAACATCCATCCATCCAACCAACCAACCAACCAACCAAACATCCATCCAACCAACCAACCAACCAACAACCAACCAGCAAACCAACTAACCAACCAACTAACCAACCAACCAACCAACCAACCAACCAACCAACCAACCAAACATCCATCCAACCAACCAACCAACCAACCAACTGGCCAACGAACTTACCAACCAACTAACCAACCAACCAACCAACCAACCAAACCAACCAACCAACCAACCATCCAACCAACCAACCAACCAACCAACCAACCAGCCAACCAACCAACCAACCAACCAACCAACCAACCAACCAACTAACCAACCAACCAACCAACCAACAAACAAACACACAAAGAAAGAGACATCATGTTATGAGACAAAGTTCTAATTAAGCTGGCCCATATCCCTTATCACAGCCATTTCACATCAAAAACAACAACAATAACAACAACAACAACAACAACAACAACAACAACAACAACAACAACAACAAAATGTACAATATGGTTGCACCCAAAGCTCGTGCAAATTGATACTGGTTAAAGTTTAAAAAAACCAACAACAACAACAACAACAGACCAAACACACCAAAAACGATTCATTAATCGAATTTCACTAATTTTTTACCATTCCAAGATACTAAAGCAACAAAAGCAACAACGACGACGACGACGACGACGATGACAACGACGAAAATTCCACCGGAAGTTATCGGAGAATTATATCCGGGTCTCGACGCTTGCGCTCACAGTGTTCTGCGTGCCCGACCTCCGACCTGTCTGTCTGTAGGCATTGGTGAGGGCGGACATCTAGAGCAATCATCAACAATCGATACAGCATTCGCCAATCGACGATTTGATCGCCATCGATTTCTTCTCACTTTGAAGACTTGCACGTGAGAGAGTACCACCCAATCTTTGACAGCGTCCTTTTTTTGACAGGAATTGTCATTTCTTGTCATTGCTCGAGGCAGGGAGATGGGGTCAATTAGAGGTTCAACAATTCGATTAGTCTGGCCCCCTCATTGAAGCACCTGGATGATCGTCGCCCATACCGCAGGAAAGTAGCGTCCGTTTTATTCGCAAGTTCTTCCTTCTCCTCCCCTCCTTCTTTCGGCCACTCAGGTTGTCTTCTTATTTTCTTTTGAGAAAGAGAGATGGGGGGGGGGAGGGGGAGGGGGAGGAACGGAAGAGAGGGAGAGATGTTCGAAGGGGAAACGAGGGTTATGAACTCGGAGAGAGTGCATCTTTTCGCTGATCGTGAACCTCACACGGGTCCCATGAGATGGAGTGGGGGAGAGCTCGCTGTTGAGCTGATGGCAGGCATTGGTATACAGGAGCAAAGGATCGAGGTATCACACATTGCATACCTCCGTGGTAGGAGTTCGTGAAAAATTGGTGGAGTTAGTTAGTGTATGGTGTATGAAAAGTTAAAGATGTGTGCGTGTGTTTGTCTGTCTCTCTCTTTGTGTTTATCTATGACAGAATGGGAGAGGGAGAGAGAGAGGGGGAGAGACAGACAGACAGACAGACAGACAGACAGACAAACAGGTGTGAGTAAAGGGATGATGTTCTTCTGGAGTGAAATATATATTTTGGAATCAAAAATGCTGAGGTGAAAACTCGTTTGTTTAGAATGAATAACGACACATCTCTACTGCATCTCTTTAAGGAGGTATCTCACTGACCGGCGAATGTTTGCAAACGAGCGAATCTTAGGTTTCATCAGGGTCCGTACACAATGAAATCAACGTCGTCAACAGTTGCAATCAAATTCGCAAACAGTTTTCATTTTCGCAAACAGTTTTTTTTTTCTTGTCGCAAAGTTAATTCTGAGGATGTTCAAACGAACCCTGACGAAACCTAAAATTCGCTAAATTCGCTACGTTCGCAAACATTTGCCGCTTTATAGTGAGATACCCCCTGGAATTTAGTCACGTTGTCTGAAACAGAATTATAGGCACAGCAACATGCAAAGCATCCAAGTTGATCATGACCTAACAACAACAATGCGACACACGCGTATACTAAGCTTTTGTGGTAACAATGTATCATCTGGAAATGAAAGAGGTAAAAGAGTTCAGCACAACTAAAACAGAAATAAATCCCAAATCAATTTGCATTATGAATTCTTGGATGATGTTAAAGTGTGCCTGTATGGACATGACATGTGTATGAGTGTGTGTGTGTGGAGGGGGGTGGTGGTGGTTATAAAGAGCAAGATGCTTTTCACTGTCGGGGAAGAACTGGGAGGAAGAGCGGGAAATTGAGAGAGAAAAGAGCCTCCAGCTCCTCTCGGCAGAATGCTGTTGTTGCGACGAATCGTCTGTGTTTTATACTCAAAGCATTCTATATACCACAGGTTAGAAACCTGGCAGGTTTAGATGGACTCAGGCACGGGAAGCTGTGGGAGGAGGAACGCAGCCAGAAAAGGTGTGGAAAATGCAGGGGAGAGAGTGAGAAAAAAAAATCAACGTGAGGATTAAAAACGGGAATGAAATTGAATTTACAAGAGAGGAGATGATGCGGGGGCCTTCATTTCTTAGCGATGAACACTGGAAGGGGGGATGGCTCGTCCGGGAGTATAACGCTGTTAATCGTGAACGAAAAATCGACTTTTGCCCGCAACAGATTTTTGCGACTGATGACGGTGAAACCAGCCCCGGCAGGCCTGTTACAATGACATAACCAACGGAGGCAGATGCTTTCTTGACGCTTTCTGGCATATGAAGCTTTCTTTTTTCTTTCTTTTAAAGACAAAAAAAAAAAGAACAAAAAAGATTGAGAGAAAGAAGATGAAAGTCCTCCAGGGCTCGACAAGAATTCGGAACAGATGATTTTTGTTAGTGGTTTTCTCCTCCCAGGCAGCAGTGATGGCGTGTATAGTAGCGCGATAGGATGACCCGCCTGTTCATTTCTTTACCCATATCCGGCTTTGCAAACCGGGCAAAACCTGCACTGTGGATACTTTTCATTAGCAAACTTCACACCTGATTGGGTTCACCCGTCTGCATCGATTTGACTCGACGGATAGGAACGTAACTGGGCAAAATCAATTTCAGTTTGTATCCATCGCCACCTCACCCCTTTTTCTTTCTATGCTGTCATCTGTTCCGCTGTGCCTTGTCTACAATAAAGTCTATTTTTGCCCGAGAAAAGGAAGAAAATAACATGTGGCAGATCCAATACAGAAATAGAGAGGGAGAGAAAGAAATAAAATATGGAGGCCGAGAGAAAAAAAGGAGAGATAGATAATGAGAAAGAGAGATGGACGCTAAGATGATGGACGCTAAGATGACGCTAAGAGAGATGGAGAGAGAGAGAGAGAGTAAAACAAGAAATAAAAGAGAATTGTCTCTTTATTGGTTGGTTTATTTCTTTATTTCTTCATTTTTCAAATGTAATAAAAGTATAACATGATACTTAAAGGTGTAACAAGACATCCATTGGAGACATAACTGAATGTAAGGTACAATGAAATACAATGTAATTCAACGATCTTAATACATGAATAGTATGCTTATCAAACGGTGGGCGATTTGAACAACGTGAAAAAAGAGCAATAGTTTTGTGAAAAATTGAGCGACATTTGGCAGATACTATCACTTTTTTGTCATATTCACTGCTTGCTCTTGTAAAAGGTCATAATTGATGACATTTGATGATTAAATATCTACGTAGTAAATGACGTGTGCAACCTTCTCCACTTACACAACCAATGACACCCAGCTCTGGCCCCGTAATATACCGTGTATTTGTTTTATGATGAATTCTGTTGATGTGAATAGGTCCCTATATCTACATCACAGGTGCAGGACTTATATGATAAATTTATGCATAAAATTTTTTCATTATTCAATCCTACATTTCTTGTTTCTTTCACCCACTTGGCTCTAACCTTTAAAAAAAAGAGAAAAACAGCAACAGAAAACCCTTCTCGTCCTCATATTACTAACAGTATACTAGTAGTCACCCGAGTAAGCAATATGATACAAATTGAATTGAACCTTGCCATATCCAAGTGAACCAGCACCATGTTTTCAGTAACATAATTCAACACATTTTCAACACAAATAATAAAGACAACACAAAACCTCCCCCCAAAAAACCCAACAAAACACCAAACAAACAAACAAACATCAGTTTCCTTTATCAAGGTGAGGCACATAACATCTGGCTTCGCTCTGCTTAATCACACTTAATTCAGTACCGTAGTCTCTATTGTTGATGACATAACGATAGGATTGTTTTTTGTTCAGATCACACACACAGACACACACACACACACACACACACACACACAAACAAACCCAGATCAGTCATAACGCAATCCACGAGACAGCTATTACTGTTTTTTCCCCCGTTGGACTACGTATTTTCCGATGTCGACGTAAAAAATGCCATAATTATCATTTATTCGTGTTTTTTTTTTCTTGAACGAGGCAAAAGAGCAAGCAACAAACAAAATCAATCCTGATCGACACTAATACCCCCTCCCCCATGTATGAGAATTTTTCTCCTTTCTTCTTCATTTGAAACAAGCCCAATCAACATAAGGAGTATGTGAACAATGCCATGATTTTTATCAGAACATGCTAAACTTTTTGCTTGACGTTTTGGCCTGAAACCTGCTTGTAAAACAGAAAAAAAAAAAATTGCGAGAGATAAATGCGGTGACCGATTCTTTAGACAATTGAAGTCTGCCAGCGGTACACTCCACTCAATGGACTGTCACATGAGACTAGTAGAACTCATTTACTTGGAATGTCTCGGAGATAATTGATGGTAAACGTTTTCCACAAAAGCCGTCGGTTTTAGAACCCATATCTTTTCTCCTCCCCGGTATGTCGGCATAATTCGAAGAGTCCGTGCGCGCGGAGCGTATCGCGAGGACGTAAGGCTGACGGGAGAGTTTGGCGGAGGTCAGCCATTGATAGCCGCATGATACCTACCACGGCAGCCTTGCCTCGGGGACCGCGAACGAAGTCGATGAGGCCGTTGACACCAATATCTGTAACGCAACACTACGTAGGGCCTTCCCATCACAGCGGGAGTCAGCGAAACCATATACCACGGCTCTTTACGCATGGTAGCCGGGTGGAGCGAAATCAAATCTTGAATGCGCGAAGCACGTACGTAGAGTGCAACTCCAGACGTTTGATGAGATCTCTGATAAAAATTGTCTAACAGACGATAGACATTTATCATGATGATGTTGACAAAATATTGCTTCATTTGAATTAGCACACCCAGGTGTCATAAATATACTTATAATTGTTAATTCTGACTATCATGATTGTTTTTACAGAAAACGACTGGTCATTTCGTCCTCCTGCAGTTTGTGTGGCCCGAACTTCTGAGTCGATGTACCGATCCTCCGATGGAAACCCTCACCGATCTCGCGCTCCATGAGGCTTGGAGAAATCACTCCAGTTTTTCCCCTCATTGCCCCAGAACTCGGGACGGGCACTCATTAGACCCCCCTCTTGGGTTGTTTGAAACCAAATCTGGGATTAAGACGTGAGTGAAATTAGCACGGGCCTGGTGTTAATCTGACGGTGAGGGTAGATTACTCAGAGGCGAGAAAGGCCCCCAAGGCTTCCCCGCTCCGACCCGTTCTCTCGGAAGAGGAGAGGAAGGCCGGTGAAAGCATCTCCCACTCTTGATACCTGTTGACGGCAACCATCACTAGTCACCGCTCAGGAAATGTTCCGGAAACTCGTGAAATACAAGAAAATGGTGTTTTCCATCAATTCTTGAGAGCCCGTGGAAGTGTGTGAATTTTCCCCTCTCAACTAAAAGTTGAGTGACCCTTGGCTCTTTGCGCTCAAAAATTTTATTGAATTGGACTTAGCCGGTAATAATCATTGAAGCTGAATTCATCCCTGAAGCCGCATTTTTTTTTCTGTTTGAGTGTCCCTACTTTCTTCGTTCCTTGTTGAATTTTTGAATTATTGAATTAGAATACAGAGCAAATACATGCGTTGTTTACATTCTCTTCCTCTGCGTCAAGTATCCAAGCGCACATTAAAAACAAAAGTTTACTGAATTTGGATGAATCACGCATATTTATTTGCGTACCAGTGTGTGAATTTGTGTGTTTGTGTGTATGCGTGTGTGTGTGTGTATGTGTACTGTGTGTGTACTGGTACTGGAATGTATTTGACGCTATGGTGCATAAGATAGTTCTGGTATTGTTGGTACGACGGACGATAGTATATCATAAGATCATAAATTATGTTGTTGTCGAGGTGGGAATACATAGTATCTGTTCTTTGCTGCAAAAATGTTTTATGAGAAACGTATGATTGTGATCATTCATTATCTTCATTAGTTTTTTTTTTCTTTCTACTCGGAAAAAAGTTAATGGAAATTCATATCAAATAAAAAAAAATTAAAGTCAAAGGAGAAGATGATCTAATATTAGCGCCATTTCAGAAACGTCTGAGAATGTAACGATGTTTAAGAATAAGTCATCTCACATGGTATCGTATGGTTAAGCCTGGATAATCTTCTCTCTAAGTTTGATCAGTATTTTCTTTGTTAGAAATTTGTGCAAAGGAGCCCGTGGTGCCTCAAAAGGCACAGAAATTCAGTTTGTTGAACAAATCAGTTCAGCCTTGTCCCTAAGGCCTCGACGGTTCCAGGTATAACGGTACGACATGGTGCCATAGGTACCGTGCACCAGTGGTTCCACGTAAAGGATACCACATGGGAGTTCGGTACTCCCCCACACCAGTGGTTCCAGGAATGTTACATGGTCTCATCGGTGTCTAAAACTGGTGGTTCCAGGTAACGGCTGCAAGGCGGAGCCTCGCGATACCCCAACCCACATCACCAGTAGTTAGGTAATGGTACGACATGGTGCCATCGGTATCTCAAGACTGGTGGTTCCAGGTAACGGCTACAAGTGGGGCCCAATTCCCCCAACACTAGTCAGCTAATGGTTCCAAATAACGGTACGACATGGTGTCGTCGGTATCTTAAACCAGCCATGCCAGTGGTTACAGGTAACGATACGACATGGTGTCATTGGTACCTTACACCAGTCATGCCAGCGGTTGCAGGTAACAATACGACTTGGCGTCATCGATATCTTACACCGATCATGCCAGTGGTTACAAGTGACGATACGACATGGTGTCAACGGTATCTTTCACCACTGGTTCCAGGCAGCGGCTAGAAGGTGGGGCCTCGGTATCCGCAACACTAATTGTTTCAAATAACGGTGCAACATGGTGTCATCGGTATCTTACACAAGTGGTTCCAGGTAACGGTACAACACTGTGTAATCGGTATCTTACACCACTGGTTCCAGGTAACGGCTACTGCAACGTGGGGCCTCGGTACCCCAACACTATGTTCAAAATAACGGTGCAACATGGTGTCATCGGTATCTTATCCAAGTGGTTAACGGTAACGGCTAAAATGTTGGGCCTCAGTACTTCCTCATCAGTGGTTGCAGGTAACGGTACACCATGGTGTCATTGGTATCTTCTACCAGTGGTTCCAGATAACAGCTACAACGTTGGGCCTTGGTACCCCCACATTAATAGCTCCAGGTGACGGTACAACTTTACGTCATGCACCTTCTGTACTCTTTATAGTGTTTCCATGTAAGCGTACTTCGTGGTGCCATCGATAGCCTATAGCTCATGTGGTTCAGGTACAGGTAGTGAATACAGTTGTGCAATAAATTCCTGTTCATTGCTTTAGAGATCTCGACTCTGTCGGTCCACTGCATGCTCAGGTTGACCCTAACGAATAACATAAAACGATATGCATGCATAGATATCCCTTTAGATTCAATGACACCGGCAACAAATCCGTAAAGGAAAATTCATGAGAAAACATCATAGGGCTACCTCAGGGTTTGCATCATCCCAGAGAATAGTGTCGAGGATGAAGATGTTGACATTTTTTTTAAAGCAATCATGGTTGAACTCTAATCAACTATCTCCTGGTTACTAGACATTACTAGACTGTCTTTTAATCAGGAAATCGTTAGTTTGAGTCCGTACCAACCATATGTGTGCCCATGATCTTTTCATATCATGGTGACTACTTGAACACTGAATAGTCGGTGCTTAATACGTCGATGACAATGAGGGGCAATTTGTCAATCAGTTGCAATATGAATGTTAACTCGACGCAAGAATTCATTAATTTGAATTATCATCTATTCATGAGACCTATGAATATAACAATAATGACGAAATATCAAGATAAATAGGAATCAGAATCAGGAGAATGTGATGAAAACACACAATACTGTAAATAGCAATAAAGAACAGCGCTTTTCTGGAAAATTGCTTGTCCGCTTCTCTGTACAAGCACACACTCTTTTTGTGTACAGCTGTAGCTCGACTGGAGGGCGATCAGACACGAGGGTCGAAGCATCAACAAGCCCCGCCTGGTGAACTTGAGTGGATTTCATGTGCAATGATTCGATTTTTTTTCTTTTGCGGAAACATGTGCCGATCATAATCGGATGGACGAAACGACTGTGAGAGCACCTGGTCCTCTTCATTAGCACCCCGCGGAGAATGCCTGGACGGATTGGATGTGGCAGCCGAAGACACGGCTGTGGAGAGGGGTACTGAGATGTGGGGGACGCAGGCCTAGTAGGAGCAAGAGTAGGAGTATTATGTATTCATGTCATGTAACAGTATACTATTCAAGATCATAAACTGGCGCGATGAAAACGTGTGGCGCAATGCGCTAATTATCTTAACATTGTTGTCAATTTAGTAAGTTGCAAATATGGGCTAAGATATGAACGAGTCAGTTATACGGTGCTGAATTTTTTTTTACAGCAGATTGGGTACAAGAGAAGGTGAGAGGAATATAGCAGTGTTGAGTAGTAACCAAATCATTTTGAATAGCTAAATTCCAAATACGCCTCCAATCATCCTGCATTAAAGCGACTTGATATCAAGTGAGATGTATTTCTTCTTAATTGCAAACGTCCTTTTAATTGATACAAATTCCGTTCTAAACAATGATTTTATTTGTTGAATGTCGCGAAATGTCAAACAACATTATACTTAAAACACAATCCTTTGTAATCTTCTTTTCGTAATGGCAAAATAAGATTCGAACGACAGATATGGTAACGACTAGTGCCGCTAAACGATTGATCTTGATTTCTTAATAAACGCTCTGCGCGATTATGAATAATACCGTTGGCTTTCATCGACTGTAAGTGTCGTGTCCAGCTTCCGTGCCCAGTTCCAGCAATCACTGCCCCCTCGGGTTGCCGGTTATCATGATGCAATTGTTGCTGTACTTTGCTTATCATTATACATACATATTTCTACAGGCATCAGTTTACCTTCACAATGTGCTGATTTTGATCACCAGCTGACGGGGAGGGAAGAGAGGGCAGAGATTGGTCAGCAACAATGCACACACATCGACAAATGTCAGCGTTTGCTTGGCAAGTTTGCACGCCAACATGGACAGGCAAATAGATACCTAGCATGCATGGAAGGTGAATAAAGATATGCTGTCAATGTTGATGATAATAATTTTGAAAGAATGATCGACAACAGAGAACACAATTTTCGTCAGGAAGAGACAGGACGAGTCCACTAAGACATGGGATGGTTTGAGCAAGGAAAAACAAAACAAACAAAGTGGTGAGTAAAACCAAGGAAGAAGGGAGAGGGAAGAATATGACAAACTGTAATGACGTCACATCCAGAGGGCAGTCCCAAAATGAAATGTACTAGCACTTCTTGCAATGTGACGCAAGCCGTCTTTCGGCATCAGCATCTCGCCATCCAATCAGCGATCGGCAATTGTGACGTTCTATAGCATTTCAATCATGACCGAAACAATGACCGCGTCATGTGATCACTACCCAACTCCAGGTTCTTCCCCCCCCCCCCAAAAAAAAGAAGAAGAATACGACAGACCGTTTATGACTTGTAGAAGAAACAAGGGAACCGTCTACACCAAAGAAAAATGATTAAAGAAGAAATCCACCCCAAAAATAAATAAACTCAAGAAGAAAGAGAAAAAAAAACATTCTACGGAACGTTCATAATGACAAAAATCTGATTAGAAATAAAGAAGTTCTGACATTTTGAAATTTCACATTTTTCGAAAACATTTCCTGGCCATTCCTTATGAATATTAAAATAAGCGAATTTATAATGTCATGCCCTCACAATTTTTCAGGTGATATGTGTTATATGAAATTCATAAGATTGTTAGTTTTAAGCAATACAGGTACAAGTACATTCCCATACGAAATAAATCAGAGGTAACATTTTGTTATCTTTTATTCTGGGTGGTTTTAAGGCAAGTTTTATATTTATACAGCTGGAATATGTTTTGGTTTTTTTTTTTTGGTCATTTCTATCTAAGAAATGAATAAGAAACTGTGAGAGACATTATCAACTTGTTGATTTGAATACTCATAACGACTGGTCAAAGCGTGTTTTTTGAAGTTTCAGAATGTCATAGACTCCTCATTCCTTATCCGATTTTGATTTTTTTTTTTTGGCACTGTTCTGCAGGGACTTTTTTCTTTCTTATGAAAATGATAATAATTTTGAAGTAGATTTCTTTAAGTTAAAAAAAATAAACAGGTTACGGAAGAATAAAAAAAGTGCGAATTAATGCATGGAGAGGTTTCCATAGCAACCAAAAGGAGAAGGTGAGCAATAGCAATAATAACCACAAGAGCAGTAAACCACTTGACTGAAAGGCAAGCTTTGTTGTCACAATTTTTTTCCTAAAAACGAGTATTGATCGCAGTAAAATTGATAATCAAAATGATAATTTGCATGGAGAACGTCCAAAAGCAGAATGTAACTCCAAATACTTATTTTATTAAATCATCATTTCATTTTTTGTTATCGTTATTCTTTAAGAAGATAAACAGACAAACCTACAAATTGCAAACAATGAGAAAGGATAAATGAATCAGGTGATCTAACATACCAGGCCCATAAAGTCGGCCATTTCCATTGGTAGTCTTGCTCGTACACAATGTACGTAATGTGTGTAGCGTACTATGTATGTAATTCAATGTATACTTTATATTCTATGCAATTTGGTACATCCCTACAGGCTGCATGAGTTGTAACGGTAGTCTGGAACATTATTTGTAAGTATAAAACTTGACGCATACATTCAGTGATTTTTCGGAATCCTTGGTGGTGGTTTACCGGCTAGATTTTTTTTTTCGCAATCGCAAATGTGACGGTAACGATGATAATGATAATGACATTTATATTCATGATAACGATGAAGCGTTTTCGTGTTGTAACCTGGCAGTGCCTTTCGTGACATTTAGTTGAAAAAAGATAAACAACGACGAAGCATACCAAGGTGGTAGATTAATATTCGATTGATGATGAGAAAAACAAGCACCCGACAAACGTGGTCTTGGAACTGCATAAAATATGAGTCATACAATAAATAGTTCAACAACGAGATGAATTATACTTTACAGCATAGTTCAGACAAGGACTTTCAAAAGATATGCATACGATAGATTATGTTTAGACATATCCATGAAATATAGGTCTGCGCTAAATGTTACACGCAGAGAGACAACACAGGGAAACAAAGGGGGAAAAAGTGAGGGACAGAGGGAACGAGACATGCAAATAAAAGGGAGAAGGGGAAAGGAGGGCTAACCTTCTTCACTCAAACACAGTTGATAGCAAGAGAACAAGGTAATCACGCGACGATTGAAACATTTGTTTAATTACGCTTTGCGAACATAATTAAACTTTTGCCTTCCTCAGTAGTCTCGGCATTCAGACTCGAATGGGAGAATCCCGGGATATCATGGGCTTGCTCAGCTGATCAATTCTTGGTCAGATGTCAGCTTTCTCGTGGTTTCAGCCGACCAGGGAACTCCTGCAAGATAAGTTACTCCCAGTTATCCAGTCTTTCATTGCTAAGCACAAAAAATTTCCATTTTTGCAAATAGCTTTTAGACAAAAGAAGAGAAAAACAGGGACTGAAAACACGTCAATCGCAACGTATCGTTCGCGGCGATTGAATGCCGATTGGAAATAAGTAAAAACAAACATGTTTATCTACTCTGTATGTCTGGTAAGTTTTAATGTTATTCATTCATTTTATTATGTATTGTATTCATAGTTATTCAGCTAAGACACGAAGTTTACATTTAATTTAATCAAAGTTATTATTTCTATTGTTTTTACGTGGACTAAAAATAATTGACACTTATATTTGAAGAAGCACCACGTGCACAAATTAATTGACGACTTCAGCAACACGAAGATGTTAGGGATGGATGGGATGTTGTCCAGCGCAGTATCACTTGAGCCGAGATGAAAAACGAGTAATGTCACTAAAGTTTGGATTACAAATGATAGTCATGCTAGGATATAGCTTGGGGTTTCGCCATCCAATGCTAGTGAACATTGCAGAAAAAAGAAATGAATTTTAGTGAAGTTTTCTCTTGTCGAACTACCAGCCGGGGAAGATCCCTCAAAAGAGGTTTTGGATAAAGAAAGTGTAGACTGCATCAGTACCCGAAGAAGAGAAAACCCAGATGGGGTCACGTGAGGTAGACTAGCTGTTTCTCACGATGGATCATGACCGTATTTGCTGTTTGTCAACAAGTAGCAGTATTGGTTTCTTGATGACAGGGGCGATTCGGGACTATTCTGTATATTTATCACTCACTTCATTGCCATGGTAATCCTCATCGTTAAATTGAACTCTCTCTCGCTCCTCTTTTTTCTTGTATCATGAAATTTGGGATACAGTTCGAGTTGGTCAGACCGGAGACTTACCGGAAGAATGGATGGAGAATAAGAAGCAGCTTTGGAAAATGGGGGAGGGGGTGACAAGAATGAGATGGAATGAGCAGCAACGGATGAAGAGGAAGAAAAGAAGGACGGGCCAGAGATAAAGAGTGAAAAAGAAAGATGGAAAGGAGAAAAGGGTGCGAAGACTGAAAGAAGAGATAAAGGAGGAGAGATAGAAATAGATAGATGGATTCATATACAGGTAGATAGAAATAGATAGACAGAATGTATTTGTAGTTAATTTATATGTTTGTTTTCTTTCGATAATTGTAAAGCGCTTTGAAACATGTTTGTCTTAAGCGCTATATAAATTTCCCATATTATTCAATATTATTAAAAACATGCAGACATATACACACAATACATATAGCCCTATGGTAATGTAGATAGATAGGTAGAAAGGCGGATAGACAGATAACTAGATGGCTATAGCAAGCAACATGAAGAAACTGAGAGTGAGAGATAATTAAAGGAGAAAGAGAGAAAGATAGATGAACATTCGAGGAGATGGAGGAGGAGAATACTGGAGAAAGTGGAAGCAGTAGTCAAGGAGAGGAAGGAGGAGTTGATGGAAAAAGAGACTGAGAGGTTGGTGGTTATGGTGGAGAAGTAGGAACATTCAGTGACCAGACTGCCGACAACGCGATCGCAGCTTTTCCTCTCAGATAATATACAGAATTCATTGCAGGTGGGTACAAATATAACTATTATGATTCTCTGGTTACATATAGATTATTCTCTCGCGCATTTCCATGGCAACGCCATCATCATCATCATCACTGTCGTTGACTCATCAAGAGAATGGATACGATCCTGTGTCAGTGTCTCATTGCGTATGAACTCGTTCCAGGTTGCACTCGAGCAGACGACATTGCGTCTGAACTTCACACACTGGCTCGGGCATAAGAGTTCGTTTACCCTGTCGAGTAATAGAACACAACTTCTCGAATCTCCGCTTTCAACTTCCTCGTGTAGCAGCGTCTTTCAGCAAAATCACTTCAAGACGTCTGCATGCAGTCGAGTGGGTGGCCGAGTCAATCCGTGGCAGAACTCTTGCCGAAAATTGGCAGAAAATTCCCCCCGCCTGCCGTATACTTTAATGGGTGAAAGTGCATACTCGCGTTAAAAAAAAAAAGGAAAAAAGTAGTTCCGGGGAAGCTAGCGTCAAATTGGGAGCGCGGACATGCTTCAGAGTGAAAACTATGCGGAACAATTGTCATAGTCAAGAATGAAGTAGAAGAAGAAGAAGAAGAAAAAAATCGTTGCTCTCCACAAAGTGTCTATCATTTGTGATCTCGTGAACTTTCCCTGACAGAAAGAGGACAAAATCCTCCTCGCACTTTGATATCGGAAAGAAATTAGTGATACTTTAAAGGCTGGCGCTCACACTCACCGATTCGAAAGGGACTAATTTTTTTTTTTTTTTTTTTTTTTGGGGGGGGGGGGTCATAATTCAAGATTGACATTGTTCACATCCACAACATTGAATTTGATTGAGTATACTTTCCGATGACAGCTGTGGTTCCAATAGTCTAATACTTGGGAAGTGAATACCATGATACTGCATTGATTGGCAAGATAATCGAGGGTACATCTCTGAAGGGATATGATATTGTGGAAATAACGTATCGCTTATATCATATTCTCAAATCACACACACTCCAGCACACACACACACACACACACACACACACACACACACACACACACACGCACACAGTGACACACACAAATAAACAAAACAAAACAAACAGAACAAAATAGTCGCGGAAGTACAAATTTCAATTTCGCCAGTAATAGAACTAGCCAATACTGACTTGTGTCAATATGGTACGTATAGATGCGGTACCCGGCCTGCTATAGTATTTATCTAGATTTGAAACAATAATATCATATCTCACCTATTTTACAGATGTTGTTTTAGGCGTTGTGATTCATCGACTTACGAATGTCTGGGAACTATAAATTTGATTCCTCATCCAATGCAGCTTGTATCAGATTCCATATCATTGAATTACTCTCAGTACTCAACTACAGTTGTATGTTTAAAGTGCCATCCCACTTCATTTTTCTAGTTGACTTTAATGAATCAAGTAAAATTAAACTGAGTGCTCATGGTCTTAGTTTCGTCAAAGTCGAATGTAGAATTACAAAATTGTGGGATTTAAAAATTCCCCACACTTCGCCAACATCGTCATATTGGTTGCAATAGTATTATGCAAATTAGTGGAATTCTTCCCTTTGACCTGCACTTATAGATTTTCTACCATTGAGATGTTATCATACGTTCAGATGAAATCAAATTATTTGCTGAATTGTAATAAACGAGTAATCACAAGTTTCTTTTGCGTGTAAAGGGTTTGTGGTTGATGATGTTAATAAAACATGAATTCTGCAAATGGTTGTGTGTGTTAGTGTGTGTTAGTGTGTGCGCGCGCGCGTGTGTGTTTGAATAAACCAATGGGGGCATTTGACAGTGATGACGTCATCATCTCATCTCATTTACATATCACTAATCCATGGAATCATATGAAACTATTAATGTTCCCCAACTTTCGTGTGTCGTGTCCGATGCTAAATGAAACTTATACTAGTCAATGTGTTTGATTTATACGTCATGTATTCAAATCATCTTGACCAAGGTGATGGGGAATGGCGCCTTAAAGAAGGATATCATTTCCTCTGTCATTCGAAATGTGAGAGGATCGCGGCTCTCCGCCCGTTGAAGAGGAAGAACGGTCCTTATTTTATTCTGTGTTGAGTCCAGTTTCCGGGTCATCTCCAGTTAATCACTCAAAACAAGGGTCTAGTGTGTCTTGGATGACATCGGGGGTGTCTCTGGCAGCAATTAGAACGAATTGTGAAACTGTTTGAAATCTAATCTGTCTGTTGTCGTCTCGTTCACCCTGTATACATAATATAGGCACCTTGGTTTACCTGGGAAATAAGAGGGTTTTAAACTTAAAGGAAAACTCGTTTGTGAAGTGTTAATGCTTATCTAGTTACTTTCGTGAAATTTGAAATCAATCACCATCGCGACGTCGAAGTATACGAGTATCCCCGTCCAAATAAGGCTTACAAACAAACGAAACCTACTACTTTGCTGTTTTGCAGTTTTGTTTTAGATTTGGGCATGACTTTATTTTGGTCCAAAGA
The DNA here is from genome assembly GCF_964275005.1 of Diadema setosum. NCBI lineage: Eukaryota > Metazoa > Echinodermata > Echinoidea > Diadematoida > Diadematidae > Diadema > Diadema setosum. Next base: position 33,968,994 of record NC_092693.1, on the reverse strand, counting down.
AAGTTAGATTTGTATTATCTGACTCAACTGTCCATTGATATCATGTGAACCAGTTCAGCGAGCTCGGCGTCTAGTGATTAGTTAAAAATCGCAGCGCAAAAGACGTACCGAGAGAAGGCTTATATCACACTTTGATAAAATTGAGTGGTTAACCATCAAGCACTGTCAAAAAGAGCAAATCAAAGAGGGTAAAAGGATATTTACACCTTACTATCATTATTATTATTATTATTATTATTATTATTATTATTATTATTATTATTATTATTATTATTATCATTATCATCATTATTATTACTATTACTACTATTATTACTACTACTACTACTACTACTACTACTACTACTACTACTACTACTACTACTACTACTACTACTACTATTACTACTGCTACTACTACTACTACTGGCCATGGACCCGACTAACTAATAGTTCCAGAATGGGTCGAGGGCAATTACCCCCTGGGGAATTACCCCGGACCCTCCCCGTGGCCCTAATCCTAATCCTAATCCTAATCCTGAACCTAATCGTAACCCTAACCCATACTCCTAACCCTAATCATAACCCTAACCATAATCTTTACTCTAACCTTAACATTAAGCAGTATTTAGCCGGGAGGTAATATGCCCTCGGGGGATAATTGCCCGGATATGTCCAGAATAATTATACACCCCAAAACAAAACAGAATAAAGCAAAGCAAGCGCTTTGGGTTTTCTTTTTATTTTATATATAGTGTGATCAGTTGTGCCAAAGGGTATTACAGTTCGTTAATCCGAATGTTTGTTATTCCGAGGGTTCGTTATTTCGAAAAATTATAATTCCGAAAACGAAACAAGGTTCGTCATTCCGAAGGTTCGTTAATCCGAAAATGAAAAAAAAAAAGGTTCGTTAATACGATAACAAAATAAGGTTCGTAATCCCCAAGATGTGTCAGTACGGACCGTCTTTTTTTTTTTTCCGGATTAACGAACCTTCGGAAAAATTACGAACCTCCGGAACGCAACGAACACCGACCCGTGCCAAATGTCCCCTATGACACAGAGCGAATCAACTGATGTAAGCCATCCAAATAAGATGTTTGTGCTCGGTCAAAGCAGAGGTCCTTACATAATTATCATATAATCGCAGCTTCATCACTTTAACCATGTCAGGACCACCACCCCACAATGTCGTGGATGTCGCATACAAAGATGTGCCGTTGTGAATGAAAGTGTTTAATGCTTCCCTCTTCAACCATATTAGTCAGTATATCTCTATTTTTTTTTTCGTTTAAGAGGAACTAAAAGTAGTTCTGTACTTTGACAAACATCATCGGATCTTATACGAAACTAGCTCGTTCAAAATTATAATGTGGATGAGCAAAACAACTCCAACAAAATCAATCACAATAATAACATAATGCTTACAAAAGAATTTTTCATTAGATGCATATAGGATGTTGTTATCTTAAAGGGGAATTAAATCCGGATCAGTTAGAATTCAATCTTAAAAGAAAGAGCCAAACTTTACTATAGCACAATGGTGAAAAATTGATGAAAATCGGACACGAATTTAAAAAGTTATGAAATTGTGAAATTTCGCTAAGTTTCACGAAAACTGTTCGAGAACAGTATAGATATCAATATGCAAAGAGTGAACTTGCGCAAAGTTTATTCATAAAATCTTGAAAATTGCTTTTTTTTTGGGGGGGGGGGGTTGTTGTTCAAACGAAATTATGCCCCAATCTCAAATGCTACTATATCTGACTGACCATTATTTTGAAGTTATTCAGCACGGAATAACATTATGTTTTACATACAGCAGAAGAATTGACTTTTCAACATTTTTGTACGCGATCAATGGAAAAATTATTACGTCATGACGTCATAAGTTTACTCATACATTTGCATATTCATATCTACTGTCGAGAACTGTTGTACTTATACGATTGTACTCTTTTCAGACTTACTTGTAATTGGCCCGGAATTCCCCTCTAAGTTGTCTGAAATAGATCCAAAATCAAATTGAAAAATTCATTTCATGATAAAGGATGTGGTTCAAATCCGGTGTTTTTCACAAAATATTCCAGAGTGAATAACTGACTGTACTGAAATTCCAAGAAACTAAGAGGGACCTCTTCACCTTTAAAGGGAATGAAACCCAAAATGCATCAAATTTGGACTGAGGAAATGCAGCAATATTATCAAAACACATCAGCAAAATTTGAGGAAAACTGGACTACTGTATCTGTTGAAAAGTTATGCGTTTTTTAAATCTTCGGTGTCGTTATCCCTGGACGAGAAGGCTTATACAGTTCATGACATCATGTATGTACAATGACATTAAAAGATAATACATGAAGAAATTTCAACACATTTTCACTTTTCTAACATAATGAAAGAGCTGCACGTAACTTACCTCATTCAGAAAGCGGGGGGGGGGGGGATGACCTATTGCAGTAACAAGTCGAGGGAGTGTGCACTTTTCATCAAAATGAAAATTTGTGAAATGATCTATTTATATTTTCGTTATATCACTTTACATACATGACGTCATGAACTGTAGTAGTCTTCTCATCCAGCAATGGCGGCACCGAAATGTTAAAAAGGAAAATGAAAAAGGGAAAATGAAAAACTTCAAAAGCTTAAAAAAAAAAAAAATTAAAGACATTGTTCTGTTTGCCTCAAACTTTGCTGATGTGTTCTACTAATATCGCTGCATTCACTCAGTCCGCATTATACAAAATTGAGTTTGGTTCCCTTTAAAGATATAGTCTCTAGCATTGGAAATCATGTGGATCTCAAATTTTAAAATTCTGTATGTGATCACTGTGTACCATTATTCATTGAATGGCAATATTCTGTTTATTTGTATCGAGACAACTGGAAGACATTTTAAGCATACAAATTGGGAATTCAGAAAGAAGTTCAAGGAATACGTTTAATCCCTACTGATAAACCTGTCGATTTCAATGAAATTTTTGTGTCACATAAATGAAAAGGAGAAGGAAACGAACTTTATAGAACAGATAGAAGTCTTGACAAAGAACGCACCTTTCCCCCAACTAATTATGTATGTTGCGTTCTGGCTTTGAGACAATGCATTCAGAACAACTAAATCAACTATGAACATGATAAACGAGTGTCCCATCTATTTAAGTGGTCAGAGAAAGTATAATAGGAGTGCCTCATCTCTTCTTTTTTTTCAGGCTCTTTTAATCTCCTTATTTTTGAAATAGTAGCGTGTATAATCCAGACGTAATGAGGAGAGATGTAAAGACACATTGAGTGATGGTATAATCCCGTTAATAAACCCATGTCTAGGATATTCCACCAAAGAAAAATCATTGTCCCGGTAATTGTCATGTCGCGGCCTCCAATTTCTGTTTCGTCTGCGGCTCAGAAGGAAAAAGAAGGGGAAAAGTAGAAGAGGTGAAGGAAACAGTTCTCAGAAAAGGCTCCCCTCAGTCTCTCGCTGGTCCTGCTAGACACGGACGAGGCGTCGCGAAGTTCAAACCGACGCGAGCCAGGTCCCGGTGCGGGAAAGAAGCGTCTTCCCGCCCAAATTGATTCAACATGACCGTCTGCAGGAACGCATCGCCTAATGAATTTGGACAGCAGATGCACACATTGTGGGCAAGGGGGCAACGTTGCAACAAGCCGTCTCCATTCCTGACATCATAATTAGCGCAAGAAATGTATCTATACACCCAAGCCCCCGCTACCCCCTCCTCAGGAAAAAAAAAAAAAGAGTGAGAAGGAAAAGGTGGATTTAAAAGCCAAAAAGAAGACAATAATCACGACGCATTTCAGAATTAAGTGGCTTTAGGGACCGGTTGTCGGGGCTGTCGGGGAGGCCAATTTCTCCTTCTTCCGTACCCGTAGATATTTCACGTCCGTGCTACTTCGTCTTCGAGAAATTTGTCATTTGTGGTTCTGACGCATATATAATACTGCATGGAGACGAGAAAAAAAAATGAGAGAAAATGACATAATGAAGTAAAAAGAATAAAAAAAAAGAAGAGATATCTAACTCTACGGAATCACTGTCTTCGGGGAAAATGATCATAGCAAGGAAATGATAGAAAAGCTCAAGTTATCAATCCACTTTCAGATTTCAGTTTTTCTCTTTTTGTTTGGCGTTCCTGCAATGGTTCACGGACATGAATAAAGTTAGAACGTTGAAGGAATGCCATTTCATTTCATTTTGATGGGGGAAAATAGGAGAAAATATCGAAGGAATAAGTGAATAAAATTTCAAAATGAAAATCTAAATGTTGTGAATATTCTTTGTTGGTCATTTTGTTTTTGACATTTTGTCACAGGCAAGCATGGCATTTGGTTGGCTGGAAGTGTTCTTATCGCGCTATTTCGTTTAATTTAATTTCGTTTCATTTATTGTCTTTGCATAATTAATTACTAAAACAAATAACTTAAGAAAACATACGCATTGATTCATTATTAATCATGGCTAACTTTGCCTATAAGAGATAAAGAAACTATCGTGAAAAAACAAAAAACAAAACAAAAAACAAAGATAATCATGATAAAAGGGGAAAATCAAAGTACCATACAGGGGGATCCCCAATATATGGGGCCTCATTAAATGTACAGAGATATAAATAGTTGGTTTCCATGGTCTGAGTACACTCCAGCAAACATATAGTGGTCGAAGATTACATTGAAATCGGAGGTGCAGTCGTAGGGAGTGGGAAATTTCACCAAAATGTACTAGCACTTCCTTGGTTTCATATGCCTTCACTGAAGGATAATGTTGGTATAGCAACTTTTATGCTTTTCATTTTAGGCGATTACGCCATCATCTCATATCCTTTTGCATAAGATGTTGAAAAAATATCTTTCACAAGATATCACGTTCTAGGTAGATTATACCTTATAGTACCTACGACCCTTTTCTTCTAAAAGTCGTTACTAGCTGTCAGGCTCTCGCTATTAAAAGCTAATCACCGTGGTTCCAGATTGGTTGTTGTGATTTTATGAGAAATCATGTTTGTATAGCCTTACATTTCAAATCGCTTGATGATCTCCAACTCATCTCTTCCATTGAAAAGAATAATCATGATAATTGTGAGTACAACCATGTCCATAACGATATCTCTTTCAGTCATTTAGCCATTGTCACAGTTTACTGACTTTGAAAATCAAAACCAAGTTGTCACACCGCCCTTGGTTTTCCATTTTGTTTTTTTTTTGTGTGTATGTTTGTTTGTGTGTTGTTGTTGTTTTTTTTTTGGCAAAGAGAGAGAGAAGCATACTATTGTCTCGCCCATATAGCGTTTTATCCCTTTCTTTTTTGTCCTTAATCCCTCTGCATCCCTCTTTTCACCGTTTTCCATTATACTTTTACAAGTGTTGCTTTTCAGTGGATCCGTTCACCTTCAACACACATCATGCATTCGTCTTTTTCCCCTTCCTAGATATGCAGTTCTCAGTAATGTTCACATTTTAATGAGGGTGGAAAACAATAGATCGCCATCGTAATCAATTTTCGCGAATTATCTACTGCTCTTCAGAATTGAATCATTGAAAATAGTGTCAACATTACACCCGGATCAGAGTACGAGGCTTACACCTGTTCCCGAGTGGGCGTTACGATTGCATATCCCGCAGCATTTTCCCGATATTTATTCCCGGTGTTGGTTTCCTTTCCCGCTCTTCCCTGATTTGGACAGCGCGTGCGCGCTAGCCTGCCCGTTCATCATCAGCTGCACTTACCCACCCTGCGTTTGTCTTCCCAGGGGTCCCCCACCCTCCCAACCTTCCTAAACCCCTCCCCTTCCCCACCCTCCATCCCTGCCTCTATCCCGTCCCTCGGGACAGTAAGACCCGCGCGTCATCACACTCCTCCGAAAAGCCCGAAATGGAGTTGGGCTGCCAGTTGCAGGAATCCTCGCCCGGGGGCATCCCCTCTCCCTGCCCCGGTTCGGGACCCAGACTTGACAAGTGACGGGTGTAAAGAGAGTAAAGTTTAGGGATCCTGTCTTCACCTCTTCCTCTTCAATCCATCTCGATCTTTCACCCCTGCTTCTGCCAATAGTCTTCGGCAATTCGTCTCTTGGTATTTTTCAGTGTCTTGTGGCTGTCACTTGCACTTTACTGAGACTTTCTAAATCTTTGATAGCTCTTTGATATTTTTTTCTTTTTCCTCGTTTCATTTTCAGTGTTGGTTGGACGCTGTCTAAGCGTACAAAGAGGCGTTTTAATGTTTATACACTTAAATCCTCAACTTTCAAAACTTTCTCCTGGATTAACCACTCGGACGGCGTTTGTTCACACTGCTGCACAGTCATGTTGTTCCGATGTTTCCTTGACACCAAATGACCCAATGTATTGATATGCACTTATCCATGTTCTTTTCGAAAGACCCTTTTAATGGACAGAGGGGACAAGTGACGCGAAATATTAATATTCGCTAGACAAAAAAAAAACAGACAACATTGTCCTTAGAGCTCAACTAAATAAGTCACACGAGTTAAGGTTGTACTATTTCGCTTCGTTTTAAATCGCGCTGGTAATACCGCTCGTCTGATGACAACTTGTAGGAGACTACGGCGGGCCTAACTTGTTTTCCCATCGTTCGCGTCTCTTCATTTCAATTTCCAGAGTGCAATGACATTGAGCATAATCTTTTTCCCCTCCTTTTTTTTTCAGAGGAAAGGAGGAAAGTGATATAAAGGACAACTTCTCTTCATCTTTTTTTTTCTCTCTTCTCGGACTCTCGGTAGCTAGTGATCCATTAATCTGGATCTAATTGCTTACATTTTATCCGTCCTCACCTGGTCGAAGCTTCTGGTCTGTCGATGCGATAAGTAGGAACGGAAGCAATGACAAGTTATTCCTTGCTTTGACCGCGTTAAATGTTAACAAAAAGACGCGTTTTGCCTTTTGATAAGTTTGAAGAGTGAAGAGATTTTTTTTTTCTTTCAATTTCTTATTTCTAGTTCATCTGTACGTACCTTATGTTTAACGCATAATATCACCAATTACATAGAAGTAGAAAATTCGCATTCAGTTCTATTTGCATGAGGCACGCTCAATTAAATCGTATAGTTTACTTCGAAAGTTTATCATTCGAGGGATAACTACAGGATTGCCATATAAAATGTTCCTATTGGATTAAAGATGACCCTATGGAGGCAAGAAGAGGGATATTAATGTAAAACAGATGAAATCTATCTCTCAACTCTACCGAAATTATCAAGCGGGACGAGCTAAGCTGAGACCTCTCTGACCAACCTGTCATTGGTCCTTTTCTTAGAGGAAGATGATAAAGACTTGAATCGAAATAACTGTTGAATCGGAAACAAGAAGTATGGAATTAACACACACTAATTAAATCTAGCCTGAACGCCGAACTGTAGCTTGTGTCAACTCGGATAAATATTAGGAGCTGTCCTGGTTTAATTCTCCCCTCTCCTATATTTCTCCCTCCCTCCCACCCTCCCTCCCTCCTTTCCTCTATCTATCTCTTCCTCTCTCGTTTCCCGCCCTGCCCTCCTTTACAGATCGTAACCTACACATCTAACAGACGGTCGCTAATCCGCGCCACTGAAAGACACGTCGCATTTTCGAGACTGGTCCGTCGAAGACTCCTGAGGACACATCATATATTTTCCCCCCACCCCGATATCCGAGGCGAAAAGAGAAACTAAGCGTGGTCGACCGAAGTGTGAACGACGCGATGACATCGGGGACGGGTGAGGAATGAACAGATGGTACACCACGAAGAAGTGATCCCTTCTTTATAGCTGGTTATGGTGGTAGAAAGGTAGTGCATTTGGAAGTATCAAGATGCTAATAATTTCAAGGCTCTTCATGAGCGAGGAAAAATAAGAGACCAAGTTCATTGAACCTGGGTTACGAATGGACTGCGTCTATCCACGGCGACTCGCGCCTAGCAGTCAAAACTGATTTTCACATCGTAACCTTGAAGGTCATACATCGCTAACATGGCGTAACATTATTGAAGCATCGTCGTTAATGATGACATATTAGCTATTTATAATGTCAGGTCACAATATTTCTGTAATCTTCTCTTTCTTCTCCTATAACTGGTTGATACCAATTGCTGATTAGTGCTAGTCACCTGGGGCGAACCACGAGGGGTCGGCATCATTCGCCCGTTTTATTGTGTGGGTATATACTGGTATCCTTGGTATTACAGGTAGGTAGTAGGGTTAGCACCCTGCTCTTTGCGATGAATGAATTAAGTGGATTCTTTTACGTGCGTGATTGTGAGCAACTTACACACGGGACCTCCAGTTATTGTCCTATCCGAGGGACAGAAAAATCAACATAATAGTATCCTGTTGAGCCAACAACAGGTTACTGAAGCAGTTGAGAGTGAAAAGTTCACAAATTTAGAGTAAAACTATAGTGTTAACAGCAAGTTTCAAGTGATCAAATAGTCACACAATCATCGAATCCCAGTATTTTGATTTTTCCTCGTAGTCGCATCGCATAATATTATGTATGTTTTGCTAAAACAAGAACAATTGGAGAATCATCCATACAACCCTATAAATATCTTTACATCTCAGTTCATGTAAATAAGTTTGTGATTTATGCACTACGACTCTAAGATAATAAATAAATACTGGATCTCAGATCTATCACAAACATATTTTTTCCTCTCTCTCTGCAACCCGGCAATTTATGAGAACAAGAGCGAAGCTTATTTCAGTTACTTAACTACCATTTCCTTTATCGAAAATTTCTCGAAATGCAGAAATATGGACATGATAATCATGATAATGTGGTTTGTGGTTTGTGTGTGTGTAAGTGTGCCTATGTGTGAATTTTATTGATCTGAGTATTTTGCGTGTGAAAGAGAGAGTACTGAATATATTATAGGTAGCTGAATGTTTTTAGTGTAAACTACATAAGTCACGAACGCGCTGTCAAATATACACATAACAATTATTGTGGTTATTGGAAGAATAATAGCTATTGAAGGAGTCTCAGGGAGTACTATGGATGTTGGGGAAAGGTCGTAAGAGTATAGTAGTAGGAGGAGGAGGAGCAGGTGGATGTGTAAACTGGACACCTGCCCTGGTTTCTTTTCTTTCGTTTGTTGGTGTGCTTTCACATTCTTTCTTTTTTTTAACTTCCGCTCTCGCTTGACCAGAAGAAAATAACAACATTGAGTGGCAAATTCTTCCTGCCAGGCATATTGTAATGCCGAGTGCTACATGGGTCTCCGTGGTGGTCGAATTTCCTCTCCTATGTTTTCGTGGAGGAAAATTTGGACTGGAAGGTGAGAGGTTTCTTTGACGGAACGAAAAATAATTTTCAGACTGTGTAAAAAAAAAGTCCAATCAGTGCACACACTGTGTTCATAATATTATGAAGAGGTGCATTTTGGCACTGAAACAGAAAAACAAAGGAGATGATTTGTCTTTGTAGACATTTTGGGTAAAATCACTAGTTGCAGTTGAAGATTGTGAGGTTTTTAACGTTAATTTCATGTTCATCTCGTACTACATCTAATAGAAAACAGAAAACACTACATCAGAAATAGAAACAATATTTTGACAAGAGACAGCTAGAGCACAACATGAAAACAATAACAATAATATTATTTCAGTATGTGGGGATTAACCATATACCGTTTGATTTTTTGAGATTGATTTCCCGATATTTACAGCTAAAGATAGCTGCAGTAATGCAACAAAAAAAAAAAAAAAAGCCTGGAAAACTGGAAAACTGGAAAGAGCAAAACACACATGAGACATCGAAATATGAGATGGCGAAAGTAAGTGTGGTATACTAAATGCAGACATGAATGTATATGTCTTTATTTACGAGAAAGAGTCCCAAAGATAGGTCGTTCTACGATATATATCAAAAAGGTAAAAAAAAAAGACTTATTGAAGTATGATGGTGTGCCGAGACAGAAGGAAGCAAAATTTCTTTCAATGATAACCTGTAGAGATATCAGTAAATAAGCACGCCATATCACTCACACCTACGTACATTCAGTGCGTGTGCGTATGTTTGTCGGTGTGTTCTGGAGGAAGCGGGTACGAAGTGGCATTATTATTTCGAAATGCATTTGAATGTAATCCAAAGTGATAATCTGAAAAGAGGCTGTGTTATTCGGTGCACTCCGGAGCAGGTTTTGCTCACGGCACCCCGCATTGGCGACACAAAGGGACCATGCAGGCCCTTCTGTGACTCCGAGCTTGAACGGAACAAGAAAACAGAATTTTTTTTTTTCATTTCATTTAGGAGAAGGAAATCGTTTTAGGACAGAAAAGGGGGTGAATACACACAAAAAAAGGTTCTCCGAGAGAAACACTTCGAGAGGTAAACACAAAAGTCCCGCCAGTTATAGCGCCTTGTCGAACAGTGCGTGGTTTTTTTGCTGGAATGTCTAGCTGTGAAATGTGGAAATGCTCCCGTTTGACGGGGGCACAAAGAAGCAATAAACGTGAATGAAGTATTTTGTCAAATGGAAGTGATAAGTGTTAATAATACAGACGATAAATAGAATGGCGCGGGGGATGTCGGTGATATTATTTGGCACATTCTCGGATTTCCATTATTCTGCCCCCTTTGGTGGTGTGCTCTGGATGAGGGTTTTTTTGAGAGAGTTCAAAGTGGCTCTATACATTCGCTGAGAAACCAGCTAGGGTTCTTTCACATGAATGCACCGTGTCTTGGCTATACGTTTTTCCCTTCTCTTCATCTGCGATTGTAGCCAATCGTAGAACATGCAATCTCTGCACCTTCGGAAAACGCCAATTCTGTCTGCAGATACAAGATTATTCTCAATTCCAGGCTGTTATTCCTTTTCATTCATTCTGTGATAATATCATGGAATGATTTAAAACATTTCAGTTTTCACTTCGAAGATACTAAGATCGCAAAAATGATAGTCGTTAACACGATATTACTGATATCATGTCTATAATAGCTTACATGCACGCCTCACAGAATACTTCTCATAGTTCAAAATTCTAGAATGAAATAGTCACAGCTCGAAACCAACTGGAATCAAATTCGTCAGCGTTAAAAAGGAAAAATAAAAGCGTTGAGAAAAAAAAAAAACAACTTTGACCCTATAGATGATCTTTTTCTCGATACAAGCGCGCCCTCAAGTTTGACCCGAATCATTTATCTGGATTTCAGCTGGGTGGGATGCTACGGATCACTAACTGGTGGTCGCCTCATTGTCTATCTTGTCCTCCCTTTGAGTGATCTCGCCATTCATCACACACACACACATACACACATACATACACACACATACACACGTACACCCCTCTCTCTAACACACACACTCACACTCATACACAGACCACAGTGGTAGTAGCATCCTCATTTCAATTTTTGATGGTTCAAGGATCTGGGACTGGGGGTTGTACAATTACAATTGTACTTAATTTCCATTAAAACCATTAACATTTTTTTTTCAAAATATTTACCTGTATATGAACTACTGTTCACTAGGTAAACCCGTGTAAGGTTGGAACTTAACGGTTACATACCACTGGTAATTAGAAAAAACAAACAAACAAACAAACACACATTACAATAAAGAAAGATGTGTTCAAGTTTTAAAAGAAATAAAATTTCACTAACTTTCCAATTAAAGCGCAATGTTCAAAAATTCATTCGATGAATAGAATAAATCCAGAGGGGAGTAGAACCGTATTCTTTTTTTTATTACAATGATAACAAAGTTAGGGAGTTGTGGACTTTTATAGTTCTACAAGTTTCGTTTGTTTGTTTGTTTTTTCTTACAGGTTAATAATGTTAGTCTCAACCACATGCAAGGTTATGGAATATAGCTCAGGTTTTGATATCTTTAGTTTGTACTAGGAAAATGTAAAAAGCCATGCTTATGGTCGATGATACCGTTCAGCAACTGTTAAACCGCCGCCACCACCACCACCACCACCACCACCACCACCAACAACAACAACAACAACAGCAACCACAACAACAACAACAACAACAACAACAACAACAACAACAACAACAGCAACCACAACAACAACAACAACAACAACAACAACAACAACAACAACAACAACAACAAATGATCAGAAGGATACGCGTGCTTCTTCCTGAATTCATATGTGGTATCAGTTTGCTGAAATAACATGATTGGAAATAAAATGATTCATGAATACGTTGTTTGTGGCGAGCGAGAAACTGAGAGTTATTATCTAATCATTAGCTTATCACCCTTACTAATTTTGTTAGTACTTTATGAAGATTATTGCTATTACTGCACGGAGTATTTTCAGAACTGTTGAATTTCTGACATTATTGCTCTTACTTTCGAATGTCTTTGTGAACATATCGAATGATCGTCATTACACCGAATTCGAACCGAATTACACCGAAAATTGAATTCAAGCATCATCAAATTTCTTCTTGCATATTCGGTATGATAAAGTATCAAAGCTAACACTAGATAATGATTACAGACTGTCGCTACATTCCACAGTGGTGTTATCGTCCCTTCTACCATCATTGTCAAAATCATCATCGACATAATATCATCGTCATCATCGTCATGATCATTATCATTGTCAACATCATCTCCGTCATTATCACCACCAACATCATCATTATCTTCATTCATTGTCAACATTTTCATTATCATCATCATCTTCATTGTCATTGTCATCGTCATCGTCATCTTCATTAACGTCATTATGATTATCATTGTCATCATCATAGTTACTATATTATTCGCGTCACCCCCAAATACAAATCTTCGATGTTAAACACCCAACATTTTACTGAAACTTCCTTGTCCCCTGCTTATTGCAAATACAACTGATATTATTCGCAAACTTATTCGTGAAAAACATCAGAAATTGTAGAGTGTGTCAGAGTGTGCAGATAGGCCATCTATCATTCGATGGATTTCGGTCATCATTTTTTTAATTATCTTTATTCTTATCGTTTTTGTTTTTCTTTTTCAATGATTAAGTTTAGTCTCCTGTGATGTCTGTGGTGAGACAGACAACGTTTTCCCGCTCAACAAAGATGTTCCTCCCGCCCCGTGTTCGATGCCATCCTCGACGATTTCTCTCGCCATCATCCGACCGTAACGAACGCGAAAGAAGTGATACATTGGTGTTTACAAACACCCTCTCATAACCCATTCTTCATCCCCAACGAGCCGGCGAGTTTTCCTCGCGTTCGTCACCAATGGACTGTGGTGTATGCATGCGTGCATACAGGAGGGTGGCGTTTGATTGGTATACCTTGCTGGCCGGTCAAACTTGTGCCGGTGTCGTAGGAAATATTGCTCCTCGTCTCAAGCCACAGTCGTTTGGTTGTTTCGAAGTCAATCCAAGCAACTAAAATAGGAGGTTGAGATTACGTCATTAAGCTTCCACTTCTTCTTTAAAAAAAAACCCCGCAAGAACGAGAAAACAAACGAAAAAAAGAAGAAGATATCACATTGCAAAATGATAGATGACGTACGAAGTGTGTGTCAGAAAAACTACCTCCACTTGCAATGATGATGATGATGATATAAACATAACGATAAATAAAATAATCATTGCATTGATATCAATTATAACAATGATACTTCTTGTACTAATATACTTAATCTATTACTCCGTTTCCACGACTATTTATAAAAATGATAATGATGATGATGAGGGTGACAATAGTGATAATTACAACAATATTTATGAGTGTAATAATGCTAATTCATGATGAGTTAAGACTGAGGAAGCAATAACAATGTTAAAACAAACAAAGAAAAGAGTATACCATGGAATAATTAGTTTGCCCGGGGTGATCTGTTTAGTGCAAAATATCAGTCGCCAAGAAAATACTGCATTTATCAGTGCTCCAGATTCCTGGGTAACCATTTGAAGGGTTTGTTTGCAAAAACCGATACGTCCATTTTTGAAGATTTTGAAGTACGATCTCTGTCATAAAGTACTAAATAATACCTTTTAAATGATATATTGGTCACTATACATATAAAGTCGTATTTTTGAAGTTATGGTCAAAAGAAGCAAAAAATTTCTTATTATCCTCTTTATTTTTCTTGACCTCTAATCGCAAATATCTCCATTTGGCAAATATGGACTTATCGGTTTTTGCAAACAAACTCTTCATTTTCTAAACCTTCGTCTGTGGTGAAGGGGACGTGTTTCACGGGAGGACAATTATCTGTGTGCCGGCGACGCAGACGCAACCGTGACGGGGGAAACGCATTTTGATGTCTCGGCATGAGGCGTTATAGAAGCAACATCAATGATACATTTTTTTGTGATGAACATGCATGATGGGGCGCTTGTCAAAATGTTATTCAAGTTTTGGTCTCCCTCAGTAGCTAACAATTCTCATATTAGCCTGCTTTTCAGGCACAGCGAAGACAGGTATATAGGCTGAGGAAAGATTGTGATAGCGTGGCAGGGATGTGCATGTATGTTGAACACATGCGATTTTATGATTAATATTGCTGTTTGTGTGCCGGCGCCGAAGCAAGACTTTTTCTTTTTCATCGAGCAATCGTTCCCGTCATTTGCATTCCTTTGTGATGATTCGCTGATGTTCAATGCCACTACCGGTAAATGGAGCACAAGCGATAATCAATGACAAACGTGTGGGTACCAATAGAAAATAAGCAAATCGATTGAATTACGCACCTTCCTAAGTCCACTCCATTTATACTCCAGAATAATAAAAAAAAAAAATTGAGGCGGGCCTTAAAAACCCATCTACAATCAGCATGACAGGTTCGACATTAAAGGGAAGGTAAACCCAAAGAGCAATGTGGATTGAGTGAAAGCAGCAACATTAGTAGAACACATCAGTGAAAGTTTGAGAAAAATCGGACAATCGATGCAAAAGTTATGAATTTTTAAAGTTTTGGTGTTGGAACCGCTGGATGAGGAGACTACTAGAGGATATGACATATGAGTGGACAACAATACAAAGAAAATATAAAGGATATTCAACAAAAATTCACTTTTCTAGAATTATGAAAGAGCAGTGGACCAACCGCTTTCAGAAAGCAGGGGGAATAATTGCTACCCTTAACATATGTCAATATCAAGTTGATGGAATTTGTAATTTTCATGAAAATTGGATTTTTGTAGTATTTTCTTTATATTTTCTTGATATTGTAGTCCACTCATACGTCATAACCTCTAGTAGTCTCCTCATCCAGCGGTTCCAACACCAAAACTTTAAAAATTCATAACTTTTGCATCGATTGTCCGATTTTCTTCAAACTTTCACTGATGTGTTCTACTGATGTTGCTGCTTTCACTCAATCCACATTGTTCTTGGGGTTTATCTTCCCTTTAATCAAAATACAGCGTGATCAGTCTGTCGCGGTAGTTATGGTGTCTCGTGCGGTCGTCATTCCGGTGAACGGTGCTTCTCGTTGTCGTCAGTCCGATGTCGTGATTTTCTTTGAAGTCTGGCTATGCTGCATGTGTTGGATGCTTGGGCCGTGGATGAAAATCTAAGTCCATTCTCATTTTTTTTTTTGTTTCCATGTTCATTCATCAATCTAGTTCTGTGGTGTCAGGAGTGGGATTTGTTGAAAGAAATAACAACTTGTACACAATCTTTGAGCGGATCTGTGCAATGATATATTTGAAAATAGAAAAATCAACATGATGGCCATGTAACGCTTTAGTCACGTACCTTTTTCTCCACTTTCTCTTGAAGAACTTCGACTTTTTATGTAATGCACAAATTCGGACCGCCTCTCCATGACCTTTCATCATTCACCATTCACATATGGCATTGTTCCAAATATATGCTAATGCTTAATTATTCGAGTCCATCATCATTGATTGCCATTGACCCTTTTGGGACCATTTGTCTTAAGTTCCTTTATGTGAGAGAAACTGAGAATTATCTTGTGCAACTCATGGCCCGAGCAACAATTATGGTCTCGAGTTTCCCTGGCTCGACGAACTAATTGGGGCACGCGTTCAGCCAACTAATCCAACCTGAGCACCTCGAACAAATAAACTGTAAAGATCATAGTATTATACCCTGTCTACCTAGTACACCTCCTGAGCTGAAAGCTGTTCACCGTCAGCGCGGTAAACGCGTGGATAGAAATAATTTTGGCAGGGACGTCTATCCCAACCATCTCACTGTTGATAATGAAATACTTATTTTCATTAAGCTCTGAATTGACGATAACAACATTCATGGAACTTTAAAAAATGTTCTAAATAATTATCAAATATATCGTCACTTAAGACAAATTAAGTGTGTATAGAACAAAAGTATGCACTCTAAAATCATAACGGGAGCATCTTTGAAGGGGCAACTATTCACCTGTCTGGTCTGAAAGGTGCAAAAGTTACACCAGTGAAAGTGCTCCCAGTTTGATAGTGGTAAAGGTGCAAAGTTGAACCCATTTTTTTTTTCTTAGAGTTTGTTAAATGCCATTTCTCTTCTAAAAGCATCTATTCTTGAAGTGTGTCCTGGATCTATGGTATGCGTATGATCTGTGTAAAGAAGCAATGGGGTTGGTTACTCAATACATATCCGAAAGGAGTCACTCGTGCTGTTGCTTCTGTCTTTAACATCTCTTTCCGAAGCAATTACATCTCGGGGGCAACCAAAAGTAACGGAATGGCTGGCGGGTATTTGTCTTTCTTTTGTCGACACACACACTGATGCATTCCTCTGATACCTCCTCATTCATCCCAGGAACCCCCCTAAACAGTCCGCTGACCAACCCAAGAAGTGCAACTCCCCTAAAATCCTCGTCCCACAACGCGAAAATAACTTGTGAAAGAACGTACCAAGGCGGGCTAACAGATTGAAAACAAACGCTTCGTCAACATGACTATATCTCCCCCTCGAGATACTGAAAACATAAAATCATCCTCCCAGATTAGAGGGAAATCCTCTTCAAGAATAGAGAGGGAGAGAAAGAGGAATCGAGAGGGAGAGAAGAATAAAAAAAAAATGAAGCGATCTCGGTATGTAAAATCCGTGTATCAGTGAACAGAACCGTGGCGGCGCATTGGGCTCTTCACCCAGGTTCCAGCGCAAAAGCCAATGGGTGGGACCGAGCGATGGACGGGCGCAGTCATCTACCTTGCGTCATTTACCCTGTAACTTAGGTAAGTCAATACTCGCCACGAGTAGGACGATCTCTCGTTTCACCGTCCAAACACGATCTTGTTTGTCCTGATAACACCAATTCACACGTGCTAAGATTAGCGAAAGCCATGCAACTGAACATTTCCTCGTGATGTATTTGTTCGAGTTTGAACTCTCATCTCCCGCTGGATGGAGAGAGAGGGAAAGAGGAAGAGAAAGAGAGAAAGAAAGACGATAGATAGACACAGAGAAAAAAAAAAAGAAAGAGTTTGTAGTTTGTAAAACCTCACAGAAAACTGTCAACAAGTACAAGTGAGAAAAAAAAAAGTCAGCATGATACCAAGGTAGGAAAATTATTTGATATGACACAAAGAAGCCTGACACAAATCATGGCTAGTGAAAATAATATGCCACGTCGCTGTATACCACAGAAGCTTAGCTTATGGGTGAGGAATCAATGGCAAGAAAAGAATGAGTCCCGAAGTAACGAAAATGATGCAAAATAACGACAAAATCTACACCAATTTGCCGCCCGGCATCACCAGGTACTACTACAATAATCTACATTATAATGCATAAAGCCATACGACATGACCATAGCACCTTCATTAACGGAGTCAAATAACCGAATATCTCACACAATCTGTGAAATATGTGACAAAAGAAACTAAGTAATAAGGGTTTAAAAATATAATGTGTAAAAACGAACCCCGAGCAAACATAAACCTATCATGCCTTTGGCCTTGTATAAACATACAATGTAATTTCAACATTGATAAATACCACAGTTCTTTATTTCTAGAGTTGCTTGAAAAACAACAACACAACAACAACACATTGTTTCATATATTTTTCGTCTTCATCTTAACCTCATGAAGATAACGAATGTATATAATTATAGTATGATATTACAGAATAATGTTATTTATTTATTTACTTTCTTCTTTTTTTTTTTGGGGGGGGGGGGATCATACGAATTATTGTATGATAAGAATAACAAAGTGTTTGCCATGATCAGGTATGCTGATCTTTTTTCCCCATTTTCTCGTGACTTTTTCTTCTATCTACAGTTAAAAAATGTACACAAGCCTACGTCACTTTTAGTAAATCTCTATTATAGATCTTTATGGGCTTTTCAACCTACGGGAGTATGACAAATGCAATATCGTGGACGAAGATGTAGATTTAATTCATACATAGCATACGCCAAGTTTCGTCATATTATAAATCATATGATGGCTTCAAGTGCGCTTTGCGGAAAACGGAATTTTTTAGCATCATCCATCTGGAAATGGATTAGAAATCATGAATTTTATTACCTCACCTCGGCGGTACACCCACGTCCCATGCTTCGGTGAACTAATGAAATTAAGAGGATGCGCCCATGAATATATTGAGCGGTTGTGCAACGCTTAGAGCATCAACTAAACGTTTCCTGCATCTTCCACTTCTTTCATTTTTTATCCAATTTGTCGCAATTCTTTCCTCTATTTTTTTCTCAAGAAAATAATCTATATTACGAATTATTTACATGAAGAAATGCACGCCCGACTAGGCTATTGTGAGTGGGTATGAAATTGATTTTTATTCGATTATGCACGCGGCAAAAAAAATTGGGAATAATTCATTCCATACTTCATGGCAGTCAAGTGAAAATCAGGACCTGGTGGGAAAAGTGATAATCAATCAAAGTACGAGCGACCGTAAAAATGAACAAACTGTTGCATCCAACATTTGTTAATGTACAAGCCTTTGTGATTAATACCCTCGTAGATGACAGGTGAACGAGTATGTTATTATAGTCACCTGTTGTAAAACAAAGCAGAGGTGTGGTTCCTTGGTACGGGGAGGTGACCCTCTCCATCCCCCCCCCCCCCCCCGTTTGTATGAATGCTACTCAATAGAAATATACCCCCTTGCCTCGCTCAGTGATTTCAACAATGTGACCCAGAAATCACGCCTCATTACAACAGAAACTGGTAAGACAGTGGACAGTTTGCATGTTCGTCGCAATACAGGAAAATATGATTTTTTTTTTTCCTCTTTCTTGCTTTCCATTCTCTCTCGGTTCTTTCCGCCTGCCAGATAATCACATCCCGTCGCATGGGAGGAAAAAGGCGAGAACTGTTGCCGATTTCCAGATCTATTCTGCGCAGATCGAAATTAATTTGATAAATCACCGCAGGGTTGAATAAAACATGGAGAAAATTGCGTTACCTGCAATATTCTTTGTTTCTCCCTTGTCTTCCAGTTTTCATGTTCGTCGATGCGTAACAAGGAGGAGGAGGAAGTGGCGAGGGGATGGGGTGGGGTGTCGCGGGTGGGGGAGGGGAGGGGAAGCTGATGGGCGTGAAAGAAAGGAAAGAAAAGAGTGTACATGGGACTAGGAGGTGGACGGGAGATGGGACACATTTCCTGCCCCATAGCAAGAAGACGAAACGACAACAGACTGAAAACGAAGATACGATTTTTTTTAAACACTTACTGTGCCAGTGAGTCATAAATGTGCATGAATTTCACACACATGTCTATGAACAGGCAATAAATGTGGCACGCAGAGAGTTAAGCATGATTCTCTCCACATAACTGTATTAGGAGAACAAGCTCCGCTATCAACAGTTTTCCTCGAGGGTCACCAGTCAGTTTCTGCAGGGCAATGTCGTAACCTTTAAGCTTTATCATTTCTTTTACAGTGTTTAAGGAGCCAGAAGAGGCAATAATGCTGTTCGTAGCATGTATCTACAATGTGAAGGCATGTCCAAGTCGTACATACATTCATTTATATCTTTTTGACGATATATTTCGGTAAAATTGCATATTTATATGTATATATTATATGAAAGAAAGCAATATTCATATCTAAATATATGTTTCATTAATTTCAATGTAGTCCCAACTGATTGATGTTGAGAGAATTCAGTATAATGTCTAAAGGATTAAAGTCATTCATCACTCTTGAGTGTATGTGTTTATCTTAGATTTCTCGATGATGTCTATGACAATTTACACATCATTTATCGTTTACTTAAAAAAGAAACAATAGAAAAATAATATATATCTCGCTGTACCATCAATTGACTATATAATAGTGTATGGAGTGGTGATGTGGTTAAGGACAAAGAACTAGTATACCATGTTGACTATTACAGAATAAGATGGTTGATATGATCTGAAGTAATCTAATATACACAGAGGTCGTTTGGAGGTAAAGTATAGATGACAGGATAGAAAGATAGATAGATAGATAGATAGATAGATGGATAGATAGATAGATAGATAGACAAACAGATAAACATATAGATAGATAGACAAAGAGATAGATAAGTAAATAGATAGAGAGACAAAGAAATATATTGATAAATAGATAGATTAACTGATAGATAGGGCAAGACGCGAATAATTAGGTATACAGGTGAATAGGTGGTTAAGTATATTATAGATAGATAGATAGAGAGATAGAGAGAGAGAGAGAGAGATGGAAAGAATCAAACGAGGAGAGCTGGAAAGAGAGTATGACAGGTAAAGGAAAGAGAAGAGGTGAATGCTGGAGGGAAGATTAAGTCTAATATGAGACCAGATTTCCAGGGCATTACAGAGAATCAATCAGAAATTGCATTTCCCTTATGATGAACTTCGTCATTTCTTTTTTTTTTTTTTCGGAAGCTTTCGATATACCACTAAAAAGAAAAAAAAAAATGAGAATGCCCTTACCTCCAGCTAGCAAGGGAGAAATCGCGCGCGCACACACACACAAATGAGAGCTGCGAGCGATTTCAGGACTCGGACAATTGCTGAATTTGTTTGTGAACATTTGAAAAAATATCTGCCCTAGTTAATTTCTTTCAACTGGCCTGCCTTTTCAAAGCGATATTGGGGCAGAATCTTGATTACTGGGACGGGCTGAACCTGAGAGCCCCAGGGTGATAAGACACTGGGCAGAGAAAGACGGGGAAATAAAAATTCAGGAGGGGGAGGGGGGGGGGGTGGAGACAGAAGGAGCAGGAAAGAGAGAAAGAGATAGATAGATAGAGAGAGAGATGAAGAGATGAAGAGATATTGAGAGAAAAAAGAGGGTTGGGGAGGGGGCTGTTGATATAGATTATAGATCTATCAATCCAAGTGATCGCAATCATCAAATGGGGCCAATAAAAAGCAAAAAATAACAATAATGGTCTCTAAAAATACCCAAATCACAAAGCTCGATATAAACTAAATAGAAGCGTTAAAAGAAAAGAAAAAATATTGATATCCAGGCCTTCTTGTCATATAGCGAGCAGAAAAATGCGTTAAATTCGAATTTCAACTCGATATGTTTAGGGCAGATTCTCGTAATGTCTGTGTCATACGCACAGCGCAAAATTTGTAGAATATAAAAAAAAAAAAAATAGAGGGAAGGGACTTAACGAAGAAATGACAGAAAGAAAGAAAAACAAGACAGACAGACAGACAGACAGAGAGAAGGATATACATAAGTGTGCACATGAATATATGTATTAACAAATGAATAAAAAAGATAAACCATTCTTTTCAATATCAAACGAATTATGACATGTAGATAGATACAGCCACTTAGACACTCGCT
This sequence comes from Diadema setosum, assembly GCF_964275005.1. NCBI lineage: Eukaryota > Metazoa > Echinodermata > Echinoidea > Diadematoida > Diadematidae > Diadema > Diadema setosum. The sequence continues at coordinate 33,947,342 of NC_092693.1, read as the reverse complement.
CTCACACACACGCATGTATGACAGTGCAAATATGCAGTATCTTGTAAGAAGATAATACTTTAGTGTACAAAAATCAAGCAAGTGTAAGAAAAGTGTCAGAATTATTTTGACGTTCTTCAACTCATTGGACGAAACATTCTCAGGAGAAGTGAATATGCACACCGTTCACTGTTTGCACCGCATTCCAAAGTGGTATACTGCCCTCTATCATCACTCCACGCCAACCATCGTTCTTTGTATGCTGAGCGTCGTCACACTGTGAGTTCCTACATGTTGTCGTTTTGCTTTGGCTGTTATTAACCCTTCTAATCGTTTCCTTTTCATGCAAGATAATGCAAGATACCAATAGCATTGTTCAGAGCTATCAGAAAGACTGTCCGGTCATTAGAATTTTTTTTTTGTTATGTATTCGCTTCGTATGAGTCTTGGGTCTTCTAATTGATTCTAACAAGTGCAACCGTTATGAATACGATTTTTACTGAATATGATTTTCATTTTCATTGTGTTTTTTATATGAAAAAACCCCACAACAAATAAGTGATCAATTCAATTTCTGCTGCTTACGATATGAATGAGAGAGAAAGGAATCTATGGATAAGGATAAGTGAAAATTGTTGTTGCTTTGCAAGCTCACAATCATTTTAATCTTAATATTATTAAACTTGTAATTACTTTTGTACACCACCATTAGCGCAATTTAGCACAGTGCGGCAATAAATGCACTTCTCTCTCTCTCTCGCTTTTTTTTTGGCTGTCAGCGAACGGAACCCTTTTCGAAATCTGACAGAGTGTTAACATTTGGTCTCCGTTAGAATTCAGAGAGGAAGAAAGGGTAAAAAATAAAATAGTGGAGGAAGTTAGAGCGGGGAAAAGTTTGAAAGAAACGGTAAGAATGGCGGAGATATCCTTTCTTCTCTATAGCCACGACTGAAGTGGCGGGGCATATAGTGTTACACGCACTTTCATTTACGCATTGTATCGGCCGTGGGAAAGTTTGGAAAGTGTAAGAAAAGACGGAAAGACTCTCTTCTGCATGCTTGGCCGTGGATTAGCTCACTTTTTTGTTCCTTTTTTTGAATTTGATTGTCACTTTCCTTTTCTTTTTGTCCCTTCGTCTCCTACTCCCCTCCCCCTTCTTGTGAACAGCTCTGCATTATTTCAACATGCAAGAACAACGTTCTTGCTTGAACGGGCCCAACCCTCGGAGCTGGGTTAATTACTTGTTTGTTTGATAAATCCATGTTGTCATCTGACTTTGTGCATTCCAGAACTTATTTGTCCTTGTTTGTTTGAGTGCTTTGTTGGATTGAATAGAAATTAATACACCGCTATACCCTTACTTTAGAATTTAGAAAGACGTTGTTCTAAAGCAAACCCTTCAGTGAATTCCTAATCAGGATACCGTCATGCCAAAGTTTTTACTTGTGTGCTTTTCACCTGGTTTTTAAGACATTTTGAAAGAAATACGAATCTTACTCTACGCATAAAATCACACGCTTCGACACATAAGACTGCCAGCTTGATACCCAGCGCAGTAGCCCTTGGAACGGTAACCTGTAGCCCATCAAAAACGCCTTGCGATTATTCGTATGCCACTATGTTTCAGAACTTGTGTTCAAATGTCCATAAATCAAATACAGTCATGACAAACAATGGGGAAACAAACAATAATGATGAAAACTCGATAAGAGCATATCGAATCTTATCTTGTCTCTATTAAAAAGTGGTATGCCGCATCAACTGCAATACCGTTTGAATCGCTTCAATTCAAATTTTATTTTTCTTTCGACAACAACGACAGCAAAACACAGGAATAAAAATGCAAAGCTTGTAGATACATAGTGATGTTGTTATAATCATGCAAAGTGGTTTATGTTCAAATCTGTCTACAATTCGCCATGTCAGTGTAGCACGATAGTCATGTCTTGCAGAAGACGGAGGAGCCCGCCGAGAGGTAATGCTTTCAGAACGTGTAACCATCGACGTATCTCGTATTATCTAATAGGTTTGACTATCTCTATACTTTGGAAAATAGAGTGCATACATTTCTTGATTATCGCATCATCATTATCACTTGTTATGCAAGTTCCCATATATAACTCTCTCATTTCGCTATGAGACACACTTTGTAGTAGTAACTGCATTTATGATTTCATTATTACACATCACAACATTTCGCAATAACGTATGCGTAATGATCCACTCGTTTGCAATATGTCTCACAATCGAAACGCTGACTACAAGCGGTCTAGGTATTGAATACGTCATAGCTGCTGGGTACACGTTATGCACTCCTATACCTTGTTCTCTATCCAAACTGCATTTTTTTTTTAATCTCTGCTTATACGTTTAACGAGACAAAAAAATGACACTCCCTTTTAACATTACGCCTGCTGGCTTGCCCGATATGGCAGCACATTACTTTCGCAATATGCAATCAAAACGTATAAGCAGGACTGAAAACAAGCGAAAAGCACACCCGATTCTCAGGCTTTTGGTCAAGGAGCATCTGTGAATATGTAGGGCCTACATGTATGTATGTCGGCTTGTTTCTTAGTTCTAAGCACTGTTACTGGATAGAATGTCAGTCAATAAATCAATTATAAATATGAACCAGGGGCAGAATCTTTAAATTGTATCTTCGCTACTAATTGTATTGCTTACTCATCTTCAAGTTTACCGCATCTAACAAACCTCTTTCTTCTGTTTTGATCATAAATATTGTTATGGTAAAGATCAAATTTGTCCTGCATCCTTTTTCTTTCAGTAAGCCTACAAGGAATATTGGTGAGTAAATATGTCATCCTTTTCCTATTATTTGTTTATTTATTTGTTTGTTTGTTGTTTTTTTTTTCCTGAGAGGCCAATTTCTAACAAGATGGATTCTGGGCAACATGCTGTTTCAGTAGAGAATTCTTTGATTCAGGAAGCCGGAGTTGCAGAAGTTGTTCCATTTACTACAGTAATTGATTTATGCGTTTCAGAACGAGTGATCATCATCTATTCGACCCAAAAAGTTGATGATGATAAATGTTTGAAACTGTTGAGCCGTTCATCGTCTGCCATTAGAATATCGTGAGATATTATACGTTATGTCTGGAGGGGGAAGCATAATTATTTAGTATGATGACTTATGAAAATGACTTATACAAAGCTATCACTTGTTTGCTATTGTTATATAACTATACACTTTCTACGGTCGCGAGGAATCGCCTCATGCCAACGACGCACGGACAAGAGCTGCGTTTTTCCTCACGAATCTACTATCAATGCTCCTCCTGTTTGCACAGTATTCACAAACGGCCACGATGCCATTATTATATTCTCGTGATAAATAATGTGTCCTTAGAAGAAATGAAGAAACATAAGTTAGTCGCACCAGACCTACAGCGTAGCTGTGTAGTTACATTGTGAAAAAAAAAAAGTTTACTTCGTCGAGCAAACTCGTCATGTAAGCAATCTTCATTCCCTGTCAGAGAGCATCGCATCTCAACCATATGGCCGAAACCTGGTGACTTCCATTCCCCGTCACCGCCCGCCCAGAAATCCCGAGCCGAGAGGGGTCCCAGCCTTGACGTCGCAGCTGTGCCGTGTATAAACCTATGTGCATTCCCCGCGTACACGGCAATTAGGCAGGAATGCTCTTAGCGCAAATTCACGCCGATCGCTTATCAGCAGCGGTGTGGTCCGGAGATTTTCCCCTGCCAAGAATCTTATCTGAAGGAAAGGTAACTCTGCCTGAACTATGGGTTGTAGCATGGACAGGGTCCATGGTTGTAGGCAGGGCAGAGCAAAGAGATGTTTAATTGCTCCTTCTGTACTTATCACGCTTAGCTAGTGCCTCGTAAGGAAACGGAGCAGCGCAAAATCGAAAGAGGAGCGTTTACTCCAGAGCTAGGGAATCGTAAACGTTCACATGATGAAACGTGCATGTGTTAATATACAACTTCCAATAATCATGTGAAATCTAATATTCAGTCGATTTAACAATGCTCAGTACCCGTAGCTCACGCATTGTCCCTGTATGCCAAAGCATGGCAAAGCACTTTTGGAAAAAGTTATGGGGGAAATCCCCTTAAATGACAAGATAAAATCCCGACAAGGCTACTCACAATTTTTTTTTTTTTGTGAATAGATCTGTCTGAAAATGTGAAGTGTAATACATTCATGTAACTCTTGTAATTATTCAAACTAAGTTTAACTTTCCACGAGTATTGTAATTCCACGTATACAATGTATTAGTTTGGCTGAGTCTTCCGTGTCTCCACTTACAAGTGCCATTCCACACCACACTAAAGTTGGCTTGGATAGAAAGAGTGAAAAATAAACACCCTACAACAACAAACATACACAGAATGACGTAAACTTAATGAAAATTAAATCTAAATTGAAAGTGGTTATGGGCTGATTCAAGAAACAGTCACATCGGGGCAACTTTGCAAACAATGGATAATAAGGATGCCATTACATTCATCATTCACATGCATCCCATCGAAGTATTATATAGTAGGCTATACATACAAAATAATAGTTACTTAATTTCCTTCTTTGTCACGAAGACAAAAACAAATCCTTTCTTCACATTCCTTATTGTCGTTGTTAATGTTACTGTGACTACTATTGTTATTTATTATTATTGTTGTTGTAGTTTATGTTCCAATAACCCGTGCAGCAATAATGACTTTATAGGGCAAAAGGGTTGCTATCGCTCAATTGTAGATCAAAACATGTTTTTATGATATTCTATTGTTTCGGCAGATGAATTGAAGAACCGTGAAGAAATGGCCTTATCCTCTCTGCCACTTTGTATAGTCGTTGCTAATTATCGCACTGCATTTCTGTCTTTTTTTATTTTAAATTGATAATCGATTACGATGAACCTTCTGCCAGGTTTTGCCTCTATCTTCCGTAGTCAACATGAACGTGGTCCAGCTAGATTTGCTCTTTAATCAAATCATGTCGAGTTGCCTCCCTGCGTACTACCAAGGTTGATGTCCTCTTGTCGATCTATTTCACTCCTATGATTTCAATTCCTTTTTTTTTGGTCGTGATTTTGTAGTGTGGTGGTAGAGGTATTGTTAAACACATCCTTTCACACGATGTTTTCTACAGCGTCGCCTAAATAGAGGAGGGGCGGAGTAGGATGGGGGGGGGGGTAGATGGAGGGGGAAGGAGAAGAGAAGAATGAAAGGGGATAGAAAAGAATATGGAAACGGTAAAGAGCTACAACACACCTCAACCTGAGTGAGCTCACTATAGGCCACCCCACTCTCTGTCTCCTTTGCTTGCTGATTGCTCGCTTTGCATCGAGTAACCTTTTGTCGAGAACACTGCCATACAGACGCAACCCTATAATTTTTTTTTCTCTCCGTTCTATGCCGATTATTATCAGGTCTTTTCTGCATCGGGGGCATAGACGTGACCCAAGAAAATGGGCAAATCATTTGCTTCCTTGCGCACGAATTGTTGGTGTTGAAAAAGATCTAGGAAAAAAAAGAAAGAAGACTCAAAAGACACTTTTCAATCCTCATTCTCTCTTTCGGATGTTGGGAGAATGAAACTAAGTTTTGTGTCAATAATATATAAAAAAAAATACAGATTCCGAAAATCGTATTGCGAACAATAAGAGTGAGCACAAGTCCCTAGATCAAGAAGGCATATGAACGCCTGAAATGAGTTTTGGTTTGACTTCTGTTCTTCTTTTTATTAGCACACCCATGCCTCTCAACTTAGAGTGGTTAATCAAATAAAGCAGCCAAATTAAACGGTCTTGATCCCCGATTAGTGTGCCGGAGTATGTGCGAAAGCACACTCTCTAAATATAAATCTACGCGACACTTCTCGACTTTGCGAACCGTGAATGCGTTATGTGTACACTTTAGTCATGTAACGAGCTCATCGATTCATGTTCTACGGAGTGTGATAATTCAGCAGGACTTTTGGAGCCAGTGTTTGGCCAGTGCGTACTCTCCGTTCATCTGAACAATTTCATAATTAATCTCGACAAGGAATATGGTTAAAAAATGGGCAATTAACGCATTTGGATGTCAAATCTTGAGCAGTTAGTTTGCTGTCGGTGCGAGCCGCTACGCATCGAACGCACTGTGTGTGGCACACACACCATGGGTGGTCAGGAACCGGACGCTCTGATTGGCTGCGATATACCGAGGGGGGCGTGGTGTCAATCGTGATATAGGAATTGGTGAGAGAGAAGTATAGGTCCGAATTCAACGTGAGCTAGATATTCTAGGTTATGAGTGTCAATCGTGTTGCACACAAGGCCTCTGAAAGTCCGGCTTTAGTGAGATACATCCATGCCAATGTACGCATCACGCACCTCGCCCGGCGAAGTCCACCCCGGCAGCGCCCCGGTATCGAACCAGGGAATGGCGATGCAGCCCTACCACACGGCGGCTCCGTCCATACCAAACAACCTGGGCGTCATGCACTCGGTTTTCCCTCCCGACCAGAGCTACTATCGGCATCCGACTTACTCTGGGATGTCGATGTCGATGTACGGCCATGACCAGTATTCTAGCATGGCTCGATCTCCGTATGGACCGTACGCCCCACAACAGGCCAACCCCAAGGATATGGTCAAGCCGCCGTATTCTTACATAGCCCTAATTGCTATGGCCATCATGAACGCGTCGGACAAGAAAATAACCCTGAACGGAATATACCAGTTCATCATGGACAGGTTTCCCTTCTATCGGGAAAATAAACAGGGTTGGCAGAACTCGATTCGTCACAACCTGTCCCTGAACGACTGCTTCGTGAAAATCCCGCGGGACGACAAGAAACCAGGCAAGGGGAGCTACTGGAGCCTGGACCCGGACAGCTACAATATGTTCGACAACGGGAGCTACCTGAGGAGGAGAAAGCGTTTCAAGAAAAAGGACTCCCTGAAGGGCGATAAGGACGAACGCGACGGCGAGTTGAGGAAGGGGCAGGAGATCGGCGGTGACGGGACCCACTCGGCCGAGGAGAAAGTCGGTAAGCCCAATGGCGTTGTGTGTGCCGGTGAGATGGGTGATTCAGTGAACAGTTCGATTAGTCGAAGTGATGTGCAAACGAGCGCCGCTCTTATCACGCCAAAAGTAGAGCCCATGGACTCCCCATCGGACGTGTTGAATGAGCCCTCCCCAACTCAACCCCACCACCAAATGTCGGTGGACAATCCGCTGCTCGAATCTCAGCACCACTCGGGAACGTACACCGTCGAGAACCTCATGGCCATCCGGCAGCAGCGGGACGGATTAGCGGCGCACGGCGGCGGCTGTGGCGGGAGCGGCAGCGATCCCAACTCCGCAACTCACGCATTGCCTTCCCGCGCGGGCCAGCTTCTATCTCCGCAGCCGCTTGGTTACTCGCAGCACCTGCCGCAATTTAATCGTGGCGGTATTTCGTGCTCCAAGCGTTCCGTCCTTGGCTCATTGAACCAATATCCATGTGCAACTTACGAGCCAGAAACAATGGCAATGGGCAAACATATGGCGATTGCGCCGACGCCCGAAGAAATCCAACAGGAGCACGGACTAAACCAGCGGCTGAGTCCCCCCGGATCGAGCTCGATTCTCACTACGCAGCCCAGCTCTGTGAATGTGCATCGCGCTAACTCGTGGTACAACAACGGCAGTCCCGACGTCCATTCGTCAACTTCCAGCCAAAACCATTACGGTATGTACGACCCTCAGCGCACGGTGGCATTATCCCACGCCACCATTCAAAACGGCCAGCTACCGACGTCGGCAAACGCGAACGAAAGTTGTCAGTTGTCGATGTCAACGATGAGCGGTTACCGGTCATCGCCCTCAGGTACAACGCCGGCCTCGATGTATCCTTCGTCGGCTCACTACAGCTACGATTGCCCAAAGTTTTGAACACTCCGTGCACCTTTGATAAGTAGACGTTGATCGCCAAAAAACACCAACTCTTATACCAAATAACTTCGAATATCGAAGCCATCAAAGGATTGGCTCTCGTTTTACTGGTAGTATATTGAACAACGATAGCATACTTCTATGTGAGCGAAAACAAGGATGGAGGAGTAGCTAGACAGACAGACCAGACAGAGACAGACGGACAGACTGACAGAAAGACACACTCAGACTTACCGGTGGGTGTACAGCCATCAGTGATTTGTTCTACCCTTCGTTAATGTTGTTCATTCTTTGTTATCATAGAGTCCGTATTTAATCACGTCAGTCTTTGTTTACACCTTTTATTTTCTCACGAAGTCAAACGAAATAACGCGACTGAATATGAAAGATGTTTGGCCCCGTCTATCAGTCTTTCAAGCGAACAAAATCAGACTTAAAAGTACAAAGAGAAGAATGATATTTGGATTGATTGCCAACTCTGATACCAAAGTAAATATGGGGTATTACTGTGCATTATGACGCTTACGTCATTCGTTATACGTTAAATACATGTTGCTTTTCCGTAATTCAATTCTTTTGCATTTTAGTGTCTTCATAGTGATTACAACTTGTATATCATTTTTTTTTTGTACGTCGTAACTGTCAGTGGGTCAGATACCTTTTCCTGTAATTCTTACTTCCTTCCGGAAGTCGAATCCTAAGTGAGGTGTATCTGGGACAGGGATAGTGCGTATTCTCTCTTCTTCCTTCTATGCTATGGTTAGTTTTATCGTAATACGTGTCATGCTTGTACACGAGTAATAGCAGAACAGCTGCAGTTGCTCCTTGGAAGAGATAAGAGAACTGCAATTTATTGAAATTTTGTTCAATATATTATGTTTCTTTCACTGGAAGACAATGCTTCCCCGTTCGAATGTGCACGATGATATAAATTTGATATGGGAAAAAAATAGCAGCAGTGTTATGTCATATAATGTCAGCAACCTCTTTGGTTAAATACCATATCGGTGTTCCATTTACTTTAATTAAAAATTGACAAAGTGTTTTTTTTTTTTATATTATTGTGTACGTCACATGAAACGTAACAAAGAAAGATTACCCCGAATATAAAATGATTCGCAGGTTTAGTGTAACAACTACCACTGGTAAATAGCTCTTTTGCGATTGAATGAAACGCCTAACAAACATGCTGTGGTGTGCAGACACGCGGTAAATGTATCGGCCCTTTTGAAGTCGTCCGCATTGTTACAATGCATTTAAATACTGACAAAGAGATAGAAATCGTCTCCACTTATGATTCGTGAATAGTGCATTAGGCGGCCCCCTTTTTGACGATTATCGTTTTCTCGGGTGACGTATAAACGGATGAAAAGGTATAGTACATAAGTCAAATACCGTTTTCATAATACATTATTTAAAAGCTGTTATTTACATGTGATCTTATTTTTTTTTGTATATGTGTTATAACCACAACGTTGAGTTGATGATAGTGACCGGTCACGAACATGAATAATGTGTTTCTCTTTGACCAGACACTCTAAACATTCTTGCCGATGGTTAAGCAACTTAGCAAAGAACACAGAGGATAGTTGTCTCGGAAAGTTATAGCGGTGTTCCTATCAGATAAAAAGAAACAGAGAAACCAGAACGAGAAACATAGATTATTTTTTCTTTCTTTCTTTTTTTTTTTGGAGAATCGTACTTATGTTGTGTAAAAAGAAAAAGCCATGCAGGGTCGTCTTAACTATATCATTATGCAAGAACCGCTTGTCGGCATACGACTTTTTTTTTCCTTTTGACTTGCCATATCTTTGGTGTGAGTTTTCCGAATCAGTGAGAAATGTTGTAAGGCTACCGATTGACAAATGCATTGTGTTTGAATGGTCCTTGCTTTCAGAAGAAAAGTTCTATATGTGTATAATTATGTACATGTATTATGTGTAAAGTCGGGCGCTTAACGAGGTGGATAACGAATTTCGTGAGAATTCTTGTCTTCCAATACTCTTCTGAAAACCTGATTGTCACACGAGGACATGCATTGGGACGAATGAGAGACGGAAAAACAGGGTTTCTTTTCTAGTTATGATTATGTAACTTCATTGGCTCAGTTTTACCAAATGTCATTCAAATCGTGAAGCTATATTTCCATATGGTATGGTGGGGGGGGGGGGGGAGTATGAGAATTCCTACCCAAGAATGATAAAACAATTCAGTTCCTTTCCGCCATCAACTCTAACTGGTGATGAAGGGAATGTTATGCTATTGTATACGGGAGGAACAGAATATAGACAGCGTTTTCTTAACATATCTTTTCAAGTGTGTACATATCGTTTCCTCGGAGAGCAACTTTAAACCTTTCATGTGTCAGAGAGGGGGAATACTGGTACTCTTTTTAAATCAAAATAATAAATGAATAATTTCACAACGACTTGATATAACTGAAGCAAGCGTCCCTACCATTATGTGTGTTACACTACTCTATATCGAGAATATACATGTACTTTCCAGCTTTAGAATTAACTTCCCTGTGTGTGTTTCACGAGTTATTTGCCAAAGCAAATTTTGACTCTGCTGCTGCGAATATGACAATGATAATGGTAATGATAGTTATTAATAATAATGGTGACGATAATGATAATAATAATGATAATAATAATAATAATAATAATAACAATGACAATAATAATAATAATAACATTAATATTATTATTAATAATATTGATGATAAAATGATAATGATAATAATGATAACATAATTATGGTAGTAGGGATGTTTGACAATGATATGCCATCAATTGTATCAAACAGGGACGGACGACTGAAAACGAAAACATCGGAAGACAAAACCATACAGAGTAAAGAATAGCAAGGCATATTAATCGTGAATATGTCTTGAAAGTTCATGTCTTATTGCTGAAAGTATCAATAGTGTACTTTGGAAATAAATCTTTGGTAGAAGTTGGGCGTAATTTTATAAAGTTGTAGTATTATAACTCAGGAAACAATAGCGATGACAGTCTACCCCAAGTTTTTGATTGAATTTCTAATCGTCGACTACTCTGACCGGCAGTCAGTTTTAGGATTTATAGGGGTTGATTTTTAGCTGAATTGTATTAGAAATGACAGTTTTCCTTAGCGATGAATTAAGAAAGAACCCTCGTGACCCGAAACTCTCACGATCCGAAACCTCGTCTCATTTGTTTAGTAGCAAAAAAAAAAAAGAAAAGTAAAAGCAAAGCAAAAACAAAATCGCATTAACCGTCTACAGGTTCATTCGCCTCCAGTTGTTCTTTGGCAATATATCGTTCTGTGCCATTTAGCGCCTTTGCTAATTTGTCTCTGTTCGAAATAAGATATTGGGGGGCAAAAAGTCATGGTTGGGCACGATTTAGTGTCCCCTTCTTTCTAATCATTTTCCATGCAAGGGACGTGTGGAAATATACGGTCCATCTCCTTTCATTTTGGGAATAATAGATGGTGACTTCAGTATTTTCCCGAAGGAGCGAATCATTTTCTGGATAAACGCTATCACTTAACTGTTCTTGAGCGCTAAGTTCAATTTGCAGTCCAAAATTTACCGAGACTCTCCGTGGAGTTATTTCCCCATTACAACACTGTGCTATGAGACAGAGTACGGAGTATAGAGTAGGAGTAGCGAGTTTCCAAGCAGTCTCTTTCGTTTAAGTTTTTTTCCTCTTCATCTATTTTTTTTTTCTTGGTATGTGTGTGTACGTGTGTATCTCTGTGTTGTAGCCTGCCTAATACGCCATCCACGAAATAAATCAATACAAGGGGGTTTTTTTGGAGCCGCGCGCTGCACATAGCGAAGTGTCGCTATGTTAGTGGTGTTCCTCACCCGAGCCGATCCCTCGGCCGTTCACGCGTTCTTGGGTCTCAGACGCGAACGTTTTCCTTTCTCTTCTCCTCTTTTCCCCTCTCCCTCCCCTCTCTCCTTCTATCTCTCTCGTGCGGGCTTTCGATTTCTTACCAACCTTCTCCCTCTCGACCACGCACGTTTGGAAGATGGCGAGATGAAGGAGAAAGAGGAAAAAAAAATCGTTTGAATCGGATTAATTTTCCATGAGTGAATTTCGAGATTACGATTTAATTGAAATCGCTACCCAATCTGACAGTAACGTTCTAGAAGGTGGGATAATGGTGTTTTGGCGGGCAGGAAAAAAAATGGTAGGGGAAACGTCGTTTGTGAGTCAACTGGCAGGCTTTCTCACTATAAATCACCGTTGCTACCGGAGCTGAAATCTAAGAACAACGGCAGTTCGCAATCACGAAATAATAAAAAAGCTCATTACAGTGAATAGATACGTGATTTTTTATCAAAATGAATACTGGTCAGTGAGAAATTTTCTTTCATGTTTAATGTATACAAATTTGTATAGTCTGGTGTATTTTACGTCGACATCCTAGACATAAATCACTGTTTTTTGACTCATTAAATTTATGTGTAGTCTTACGTGTTCTGATAATAAGTTGTAATGCTGCTTTACTGTTGGAATGATGATTTCTACACATAATTGTATAAAGTTACTCAATATATTCATATCTATGTGATTCGCGCTTTTAACGGGAATGAATCGAGCATCCTTGGTCGGGAAAGTCACAAAGATTTATTTTTTGACTTCTGTCATATCAATACATGTCATTCTAGGAGCTTCTCGCTTGTCTATAATCTTTCCCTCTCGTCATACAGTATACGGCACTTCAACAGACCCTCATGTTTGTGTAAAGCCGTGGCAAGATATGAAACTATACTTGACTATTTTGTTATCTGTTCTCAGTGTCGACATTATCGTGAACTGAGAATGGACGTGTTCACACATCAGGTTGTGAAGGACGTACATGATTAGGAATTTAGAAAGAAAAAAGAAGAAAGAAAGAGATGATTTTTTTTTTATTTGTTCGTCACAATTTGTCATCATTTCTCCTCCTTAATGTCAGGGGCAAAGAATGGAGTTGTCCAAAGTTTATGATGAATGATTGAATGAATGTAAGTGACAAATTAATGTTCTTCGTCGTTTTTATGAATATGGAAAAAAAAATAAAGAGAGACTTAATCTTGCTCATGAGAGAAGAAAGAAAGTGATTTCGTTTCCCTTGTTTGTTTTTCGGTTCGCTGTTTTCAGTTGTGTTGATAGCACTCACACTCTAATACATGATTATTCATTCTGTCGCTCTGCTTATTACTAACTTCTGTCCCCACTAGAGTTTACCCTCCTCTTTCTGTTAAGATAGTTTGCTTTTCTTAATTCTTATAGTAGAATCACGATATAAACAAGGAAGGTTACTTATTCAGTGATTCACTCTTTGTTCAAGTATACAACATACTTTGATAGACAGAGTGTGAATAGATAAAGTTTTATAGTGAAAGTTTCCCTTAAAAAAACCCCTCAATATTAGAAAGTAACAAACTACATATTCACATGTCTTTACAAAGTATTGATATCGGTCTGAAATAATGCAAATGAGAATAAGTGATGATGATATGGCCGTTCAAGATACCCATTCGCTTACATGCAAATTTTCAATTAATTTCCTTTCGTGGAGTGAATTTAATGGGCAAAAAATAAAATCATCTTTCACAGAAAATATAAATGTTTCAAACTTCAACAATTCAGCTACTAATGATCTCTAAAAAAGTAGAGTTGCCGAATTCTTGACATGGTTGATATTGCTGTATGATGCTATTTCTATGCACAAAGTAGTAGGATATTTGCAAAGCGATGAAATCTGTACCTTGTGTGCGTTGCGAATATGCGGTTATGACTGATAATGTAGAACGTCAAAATGATATAATTTTCTTGTTTTTACTTTTCTGACTCACTTTGTCCTGTTTATTTTATTTCAACCTTTTTAGGAAAAGGCATGCTTGATCATGATATCTTATGATCCTTGTGCTGGCCCCGAATTTCAAGTTCGTTATCGTATGTTGCGTGTGCGCCATTTGAAAACGATGAGAGTAGCATGGTGTTGCTTTCAAACTTCTGTCAGTAAAACAAATAGGAAAAGTTATTGGAACATCTTTCAATTTCTCTATCTACGAGTTAAACATGTGCATTATGGTTATGATGATGATGATGATGATGATGATGATGATGATGATGATGATGATGATGATTGGATGAATTGGGCTGATGTTCAAGCTGGCTTTTCATAATATAAGGTGAAGTAAAATTAATGAAACAGGACGAAGAACAAAGAAGGTATGGAAAATAAGAAAATCATATAATTTTGAATTACATCGTGTGATTGTAACGTATATAAGGCCATTTTTCACACACTTAACTTTTGCTTCATAGCTTCAAACTAGTGGAAAGGAAAATCTTGTTTGTTTGTTTTCTCCCAAGCTTTCACAATCTCACAATCCTCAACACAGTTACTGTGTTCTCCCTTCATATGCTGCATATACTCCCTGAGGTTTTTCTCCCGATTCTTTTTTTTTTTTAATGATGAATTGTCAATGCAGATACACTGAATCTGGTTATAATTACAGTATTATCATTATCTTATCAAACTTCGTAAGTGCGAGAAGTTTGCCGGATTTATTGCAGTTTCAGGTCAGTTTAGCTCACCTGTGAACACCCCAACAACTAATTGCCACTTGTGATTGATCTTAAGGTATTAAAATGCACGTGTAATCGAGGACTGTTCGTGTCCTAAACAAAGTTACGATCACTCGCAAGAATAATGCACGGCAGTAGTGAGAGGGGCCGCGTGTGTCCATGTCGAATATATACTTTACCGCGTATATAGTAGCTTATATGCGTTATTTCCCTTGTTCATACAAATCAAATTTAACAACAAATGTAACTGCACACGTGATTGTAAAGCCATTTTTATTGCATATCAATTTGGAAAAAGAGATTGAAAATACGAGCAACCAATAAATGAAACAAAAATTGTACAAGTAGACTCGAACCGATATCCACATGTCGTGAAAATAGCTTACACTATAGCTTACAGTTTGGTCCCATATTTTACCGCCCATACCTGACATTAACGGCTCCACTTCCCTTTCGCCAAAAGGTCAGCTGACCTGTGACAAAGGTCACATACTGGTACCCTAGCAATGACCTATGACTCTCTTTCTTTCATTTTTTTTTTCTCTTCCCAGGTCTTTTAGTTGTTGTTCAATGCACATTTATATGAATCACGAGCCAGGGTGGAAGTTCGTCACTTCCAAACTGCTGGCAAAATGAACGAGCGAAGACAACCGCTAATCTTAAAGAGGTAACTCAGCGAGAAGCTAAAACGTTTCTGTGCTGCGTGGCTAGAACCACGGAGCAAAGAGTTGTCTGGGAGAAACCTCGACGTAAAACAAGGTACAGAGTATTGAAATCAAAGTGAAAGGTCAAAAAGTGTTTCGACATGATGAAGGGCCTACTTGACGTTAAACACCAGTGCAGAATACCTTGCAGTTTTCACTCGTCCAGTTGGATTATAAACAGCGCCACACAACACAATCTCACTGATAAACAAACGGACGAAGTCAGCAGATAAGGTTTTGCGACGAAATGCGATAAAAGTATAAGTTGGCCATATTATTTTTCGATTGGAAAATAATAACGGATATTTAGAATCTATCTATCTCTTATCTATCTATCTATCTATCTATCTATCTATCTATCTATCTATCTATCTATCTTTCTATCTATCTATCTATCTATCTATCTATCTATCTATCTATCTATCTATATCTATCTATCTATCTTTTCTATCTGTATATATGAATATTATGTATATAAATGTATGTATATATATATATTCATATATTTTATGTATGAATATATATGTATTCATGTTTTTATGTTTTTTACATGCACAGGAAACAAAATCAAAACTGTTTTCATCTTTGAAAGCGGTTAACATTATCAAGTGGTGTGTAGCATGGTCTGTGTGAATAGGGGTGTCGAATTTGCAATCATGAATCATTTCTTGCCCGATGAATCATGGAGACATCGCAGGTCGAAGGATCAGAAGGGGTTTTTCCTCCATATCCAAGTGAAAACCAGAATTAAAGCACCGCAGGTTTGGACAAGAACGTTCCTTGCAATGAAGCATTGCACCTTTTTGTTTTAAATTATAATAATCATTACTGTTGAATGAAAAGTGAGTGGCGGGGGGGGGGGGTTGTGACATTGTGTGTTATGGAATTTATTCAGGCATGTACGTTTCATTCGACAAATAAGGTTAACGATGAATGAAAACGCAACCTCTTAATATTGATGTTATATGTAAAAACTATCCATTTACATAAGAAATATATGATATATCGATATAACTATCATCAGATATAATCCAGAATTTTTAACACGGTAATAACTGTCAGCCGATTTCGTATGAAGGATCATATGTATGCAAATGTATTGTTTTTTGTTATTTATTGTTATTTTTTGAACAGGCAGAATCGAAGTAAGTTTTGCTCAGGCATGTTAGGCACGCACGAATATTTTTCGGCGAAACAAGCCGAAAAATATTCAATGCTTACTTTGAACAGAGGATGTAATCCGCGGTTCTAATGCGTTTCTACCAATGATGTTTGACCTACTCCAGTGTACAGAGATATGATACGACGCCTACCTCTAGTTCTTTTCAACGCACTTAGCACTTTCTTAATAACAGCGAGAAAAACGGCACGTCCTAACGTCTTTTATAACGTTAAAAGATGACGATGAAAACTCACCCCATGTAAATCACATACTCAGTCAAATTCCATGGTAATGGTTCATATCATCTCTGCAGAAATCATGTTATTGTCAAAGATTATCTAACTCTGAGAAGAATTTAGGTCCTATGTTATTAAAAACAAAACGAAATAAAAAAATTAGAGTTAGGCCTTTACAAAATGCCCAATGTTCGTTTACGGCTTGTCAAAACACGATATAATTCTTTCCTAGCAATCAACCTCATATCCATTTTTTCCTCTCCTGCGTGAGCCCAGCCATGTTCCTTGCAATAGACCTTGAATTGGAGTTTTTGTCAAGCTGAAAGTTGTCTGAAAAGAAGGCGTATATTTTTGTAAGCACAACAGTAAATATTAATTTAATCAAAATCTGATAAAGATTAGGGCAGATATGAAATTGTGAAGTTTCGATAATTTTTGTATAACAATTCTCTAACAGTTGATATGAATGTGCAAATGATTGAGCAGATGATGTCATCACCTAACAATTTTCCAATTGATTTGTTAAAAAAGACAAAACAAAACTTAAATTCATTTTTTTTTCTGCTATGAAAGTGTAGAACATAACGTCTTTCCTGGCTGAATAGCTTCAAAATACTGATCAGTCAGATATAGGATTTGACACTGCGACATAATTTCATTTGAAAAAAAGAAGAAGAAGTAAATATCAAAATTTTGTGTACCAACCATATAATGGCAAGCTGTGAGGCGATGACATCATCAACTCTCCCATTTGCATATTCATATTGACTGTTTAAAAAGTGTCTGATGAAAATCATCGAAAATTCACAAGTTCATAACTTCCATAATTATAATTTTAATCCGATTTTGATCAAATTTTCACTGTTGTGCTGATAAAATCTGACTCTGTATCCTATCAGTGGAACTTTTAACTGGTCCGGAATTCCCCCTTTGAGTGGGGCAGTCATTCGTAGAGTCTGCAAACTCACCTTGTAAGTCACACCACTGGCGCCTTTGGTCAATTCAATCATCATTTATTTCCATCCACCCAACAAAAGACTGAAACAAAATACAAAGCACATATTACACACATGATATCGTTTTATCTATTTGTAGGAAATACATAACGCCGTATAGATCATAAATTATATAATGAAATATACATGTATCTGCAATCAAGTAGAATAACCAAGAACAGATACATGATAGAAAAAAAAAGAGTATAACAATGGAAAGACTGGTCCACTGAAAAGCAGGGCTTTTTAAAACGTTGATAACTCAATATATTAATAGACTGTATGTAAACTAATAATCATTTTAGAATATATTCTTCGTACAACTAAAATATAGCTGTTGAATGTGATACAGGTGTAGCAAAGACATCATCATTATAAACAGTAACTATTCTAAAGTACAAGAAAATACAAATTCAGAATAAGCCAACAATGTCACAATTAACCTGCAGGCACTGTTGATTGAACTGTGCGTACCCAGAAAATAATATGGTGAAGAATGAAAACCCGCAGACGACTGACTTGTTGCCATGTTACTGTAGAGAAGGGATGCACATCTTGAAGGAGACGTCTCTACAGTCTGCTATACTTCAGCAATGTACCCGGCGCACTCTACCCGGTCAGCTTGCGTTGATTTCGTTCGGGTGCGACGAAGGTGTAGATTCAAAATCCACGACTATCGCCAAATAATGAGGCAGCTTTTTTCAACTTCAGCTACGAATGGCTAGGGATTTGTTAGAATTTTAGATACTTTTTAGAAGAGCTGTGAACTTACATTGTTTCCCATTCTCTGTCGTTGACGGAAAGGGTGCGAACAGCTTGCCAGCTATAACGCATTGTTATCTGCGGCGAAACATTTCTCTTTTTTTTTTTCTGGAGATGAAATCACAGACTATATAGACAACCTGCCTTGTACCCAGGAGCTGAAAGTGATACCCAATAATTCAATTCTGTCAGTTTGATCTATGTAACAAAAACGGTTTGCACCCCACATTAAATCGCACGCAAAACGCACAAAATAAATACTGACCAATACACTAATGTCATACACATGCAGCCAAATGATATGATGATCAATATATTTCTCTTATGTTTGTTAATTGTCTTGGTTAGGGGAAAATGTACAAGATAATTATGTATGTTGTCAACTTGAATAAAATGGTAACAACAACGACCCGATTGGATTGTTGTTGTTGTTATTTTTTTCAGGAAAAAAAAATGCCTTTTCACTTTCGAAAAAGCATCAAAAGCAGAAGGAAAAAGGTCAGTACTTTTCAGGCCTTAGAATGTCTTCCCCTAAGGCATAGATGGAAACCCTAAACGAGGGTTTGTTTTGTCAATACAGGCTGCTAATTTTGATATCAAACATAGAAAACAGTTATAAAATCCTTCTGTCCGTCTGCAAAAGTCGAATTTGTTTTTTGTTTTTTTTCCAGTGAAACGTTATGTTGGAAAGTTTGCTATTTATCTATACCTATTTAGGTAATAAATGTGTATCACTGAACTCAATTTAATAGTTCTTTGAACTTTTTTCTTCTCATTTGGAACAGAAACACAACCACGTTCGCATAGAAGTAGCCTTGGCGAAAAAAACAACAACAAGTTTGTATAGATATATTTAGCTGGGGAAAAAAAGAGCAAAACCAGAGTTCCTCAGCAAATGTTTCTGGATACGTTATACAGCTCGATAATGTGAGATGCCTTGATGATCGCCATAACGCGTTGTTTTCCAATTACGAGCTCAGAGATGCGTATCGTATACCACACAGACGAGCCGTATTATGCCTTCTTTGTGCGTGTGTGTATGCGTGTGTATGTGTGCATGGCATGGAGATATATATCCGCCTCTACATCGGATCTCCCAGCGATCTCTAGGCCGCTGGCAACGGCAGCCCCGCACCTCGGGTGTCCGCTGGTTCGGAATTATACGCTGACGATATCATATCACACCAAATCAATTACGCTTTGGCTTTGAACACGGTAATCTGTCATGCATTTCAGCATCGGATAGACGGTCAGTGTGTGACAGAGAGGACGAGAGAGAAAGAGAGAGGGAGAAAGGGGGCAAATCTGGATTCATTATTGATGATTTTTTTCCCCCCTTCTCATCCTCTTTCGCCAGTACTCTTTCTCCCTGCTCCGTCTTTTCTCATCTCAAGTCAAATTTCTCACCATGGCGCGCAGGCTCTGTCCTCTGGAGGGTGTTTCAAAACTGAGAATATATATACTGAGCTAGAAAGTGAGTAGAGAGAGAGGGAGGGAGAGAAAAAGGGAAAAAAAAAACAGGGAGAGAGGTTCGAAATCCTCAGAGCGACAGCAGCACAGTATTAGGCTCGTGCAATGTGAATACGATGGAAATTGACTTGAATTTTAATCAATGTTGGCTTAAGATCTGGCGTATGATATCACTTACCGCGGCATGCTCTAAAAACGAAACACGTGTCCGCCGTGAACTTGATAGCGTGTATGAATTTATTAGCGGCAATTGATCTCACCCAGAAACGCTTCAAAAAGCGCACAGATACCTGAGCAAAAAAAAAAGAAAAAAAAAGTAAAAACGAGAAGAAATCAGCCATAGAAATCCAGCGACTCTTGGTTATACTTCAGTCATTGATTTACTTCAACTTTTAATTTGCACCCATTTTGAAAAGGAGGAAAAAAAATGAATGTATAGAAAAGTACTGGCACATTGTATTCTACCCAAGACGGGTAGTTAAAACATCATTAGCACATTTCTCATGCTAGTTGCCGCTGTAATTGAAATCGTACCCGTAATAGCACGGCTGGAGATTATTGTATTATGTTGTGTCCCAGGGCAGCATACTACAAAGGAATAAAGTCTGAAAGAAAGAAAGAAAAACAAGAACAACAGCAGGATAAAAGAAAGAAAAAGGGAAAGAGAAAAGAAATGCGAACTTTTGGTGACCTGTTCTCAATTGAGGGATATTTGGGGATGCCCAATTTGGAAAGTAGACTCTTGGGTAACATTATATGATTTGATTATATATTAATGATTTCCATATTACAATAATGACAATGATGTAGCAAGTTTATATTATGCATATGAGTCCTTGTGCAGAAACCGCTACTTCATAATGCATGTATCTTCATGACAACGTAGGGCCTACAAAAAGAAAAACTCTAAAGGGAATATGAAAAATATTATGCTGCAAACTGACGCCCTGATGTGATATGTGTGCATGGGTGTTTGTGTAATGGGGGTTAGCTATAAGTAGCTATCATGTATCTTCATGACAACGTAGGGCCTACAAAAAGAAAAAAAAAAATCCAAAGGGAATATGAAAAATATTCTGCTGCAAACTGACGCCCTAATGTGATTTGTGTGCATGGATGTTTGTGTAATGGGGGTGAGCTATAAGTAGCTATCTAACATGAGTACCCCCAATGGAAAAAAAAAAAAAACAACAACAACTATTCTTTTCATATTTCAGTCATTTTTGTATTGAACTAACAGATTGTTGTGTTCATTTGATGTAAACTCACAACATAATAAGGTAGACCATCGGTCAACACTTGAATTCCCTTTTGATGCCAATATAAACTTTGACCATCATTCTTCCCCACTCCATGTCCTCCATCGAAGATATCAGAGATGATTTTTTTTTTTCCGAGGCGAAATTTCAGCAACCAATCAAAATCACAGGAATGCAACGAGCGTCTCTTGTATTTTGATGATTAAATATTACATGTATTATCATCACCGTTCTTCACAAAAACGTATGAAATCAGTTGGAGCTCTTTTAGTTGGCTCTGGACCAAACCATGGTGGGAAAAAAATCCAAGCAAGCATGTGCTTACTTTATTGGATATTTACGTTCTGAGATATTTACACAGCATTTCCGCAATGCTCGCAATATGCCAGAAACTTGGGAAAGTATTATGTCCGTATATACCATCGTTTGCAAAGACGTTTTCGAGATAAACGGACCATTTATACATAATACATAAGAGAATTACAATATAAAATGATTGTAAGTGGTTTTAACGTGTATGTTTATGAACATTAATGATTTCAAGACTTCTTTGAAATTACATGGAACTTATCATATTCTCAGGGCATGAAAGGGCAATGTCCAGACGACTTTCATCATTTCACATCATGTACAGCTGTTGTACATAAATCGACAGCTCCATGTATAGATTTGTGGAATTTCTTGTGGTCCTTGAGCAGAGAAACCAATACTCTGAAAAATCTTAAACAAATTACACTGAACAATGTTGATGACATAGGATCCTCACATATTTCAGAAATGTATCAGTGCAATTCCATGAAAATACCGCTTGATTAACAAGTTCACCTGTGTGAAATCTATGCATGCCTTAATTTTTCTTTTGTTCTGCTTCCTCGAGCCCCAACTCATGCATTCTTATGGTGAGGCTGCCATGTCATCATCCTTGTTCATTGCAATTCGTTATAAATTTTGAAAATATTCTTATTCCTGATCCCAGCCACTATAAACTCTGAAACTCTGTACACAGTATAATTGATTTATAGTTGTTCAAATGTAAAAGTCTGAAAATCATCTGGAGGTCTTCTTTAAATCCCTGATTAAATCCACGCTCTTACTAACAGTTTATCACCATCATTTACATACTGTGTGTGTATTGTGTATGTGCGTGTGTGTGTGTGTGTGTGTGTGTGTGTTAAAAATGTTTAAAAATGTGATTCAGCAGCACAAGTGAGAAGAATTCAGTTGCTTATTTTTGTTCATACTAGTTTCATTGTGAAAATGAGCCTGATATTGAATGAACTTCAAATAAAGAATATCTTAAAAAAAAAAGTGTGCGTGTGTGTGTCTGTGGTCAGGACCGATGGTAAATTCACAACTTCATAACGTCGGTATGCTATGCTGACCATCGTTTGTCCTGAAGTTCCGGTTTCTAGTTGAATTTGTTCTTTCGATCTTTATTTCCTCTCTCTCTCCCTCTCTCTCTCTCTCTCTCTCCTCTCTCTCTATCTCTCTCGATCTATCTATCTATATATATATATATATATATATATATATATATATATATACACATGTGTGTGTATCTCACTATGTCTGTGCACAATGTACCTATTGTTAGATTGTGTGTCTGTGTGCGCATGCGTGTCTTGCCCTCTGCTTTTATAACGTGTTGAGATGCTTTCATCGTTTACTTTTCGTCCTGGCCTATTTGTCAAGTGAAAGTTTTCTTGATATAGTGCTCTACTGGATCTGATGGAATCCATTTTGACATTAAAGGACAAGTTCACCTTCATATACACGTGGATTGAGATAATGCAGCAATATAAGTGGAACACATCAGTGAAAGTTTGAGGAAAATTGGACAATCTGTTCAAAAGTTATGAATTTTTAAAGTTTCTGTGCAGTCACTGCTGGATGAGAAGACTACTGCAGTTGATGATGTCACATGCCTACAACGATATAAAGAAAATATAAAGATAATTCCACAAAATTTCATTTTTTGAAAAAAAGTACACATTCCCTCAACTTGTAACTGATATAATTATGTTAAGGGTAATATTACTCCCCCTGCCTTCTGAAAGAGGCAAGTCATGTGCTCTTCTATTATGCGAGAAAAGTGAAAATATGTTGAATTTTCTTTATAGTTTCTTTATATGGTTGTACACATATGACATCACAAGTTGTATGGTAGTAGTCTTCAGATATACAGCGATCGCGGAACTAAAACTTCCAAAATTCATAACTTTTTGAACGGATTGTCCAATTTTCCTCAAACTTTCACCTATGTGTTCTACTGATATTGCTGCATTCTCTCAGTCGTCATGTTTATGAAGGTGGACTTAACCTTTAAGATCATCTTTACAATATGTATATTTTGTAGGTCCTATTATGTATTACTTTTTGTAGATGGAAATAAAAGAAAAATAATCGAATTGAATTGATTGTAATATTTATTTAATGATTATCTCCATCACCATCGTTATCATTAATGATTGAATTAATTGACTCATTGATTCATTTTTTAAGTTTCATTTCCAAACAATTATATGTATAGTACAAATTAGGCCTATTTATATTACAAACGGCGAAAAAATAGGACATTCCATGTAACATTATCATCATATGTGACCCTGCACCTCGAAACAAACAAAAAGTCGCCAGACATGAATTTTTAGTTAAGACCATATTCTGAAAGAGCAGGCTTTAAGCTTTAAAATGATGTATAACTCAAATCAAATGGACTCTCCTAACCTATCTAAACATTGGAAAGAAAGCACCAACTCAGGAAAAGTGTGAACTGAGAAAAGAGGCTCTGAAGTACAGTGTCTATTCAAGCGCTTAATCTTTACCAAACCGTGCTGGCTGTGCGATGAATGGGACAAAAAACAGGAAGTAAACCACCAGAGTAACAACAATGAAGGGATTATCAAATTAATCTGAAATTAAGCATGCCTCATTAACACATTCTGTCCGTAATTAATGCCAACTTTCAAAGCAGTAGCACTATCCTTTCAAAAGTTATTAGAGTTGAAAGTGAAGAGTGTGGACAAGGTTTTTCAGAAATGAAAAAGAGATTCTAAAGACACACCTAATCACACTATTCTACCAAAAATGTTCAAGATAAACTGCTAAAAAACCACACCTTCCTGCCCGTTTTATGTTATCAAATTTTAGCATAATGTAAAAGAAAACCCGCTCTTTCAGAAAATATGAAAAAGTCAAGTTCGGCTAGGTTGACCCATTTCACTTATTTTCAGTCCTCACGCAAAATCAGTGTGTGCGACTTTATGTTCGTTTTGAGGTGCACTGTCACATATAGAAACCCAATGTAATATAGTATCATACAAAAAAGCATCTTGTTTTATTAAACAACCGTTAAACACTGGAAATGAAAGTTGGGGCTGCTAAAAGGCAAACTTGTATATAATGCATTCCCCTCTTATTACGGTACATTACTACAATACATTTATCATAACATTAACAATGATTAATGTAATAATTAATCATTATCGTTAATGTTAGTGTCATTATCGTTACTGTCTTCATCTTCATCAACATCATCGTCATCATCAACCTCCTCCTCATCGTCTTCATCACCCTTATCATCACCTTTATTATCACTCTTCTTCGACCAGTTCTTGGGTCATTGTGACGCGAGAACTCGGTGTAATACTCTCTCGAAGTTACACAGACATGGTGCCGAGTCATAGTTCACATCATTACTTCACAGCACTTCACAACCAGTTCATTTTTACTCCAGGTATACAAAGCCTGCACAACTCCCTTTTTTTTTTCTTTTTTAGTCACTGCAATGTGCACTCATTCATCGGTCCGTATTAATGAAACAGCCAAAATTCAACATTACCCCATTCAAAATTTAGAATTGTCACACTAAAAAACTTGTTCAGTTTCATACCTCATCGTGGAGTAGATTGACGCTATGAAACAGGACGCGTCGCGTTGTCGTGTTGGGAAGGGAAAGAAGATTTAGAAAGTGGGAGAAAAATAAAAATAAAAAGAAGGAGGAGAATGAAGAGGAGGAGGAGGATGAGGGAAGAAAAGGTGATGGAGAAAGAGGGTAGAAGGGGAGGAGGAGGAGGAGGAAAAGGAGAAGAAGTAGAAGACACCGTTGGCACTGTAGAGCCTGTATCGCGCTAAGTAATTTAGACATGACAGAATTATACACACAGAAAAAGTCCGTCTCCCACTCTCTCCATCATTGATATGCAACTGCCTGGCGCAGTGGTGCTCATCCAACTTTCGAATAATGATGATGATGATGATGAAAGAAAAAAAAGAAACGAAGGAGAAATCAATTCACAAGCTCATGGCGCGCAACAGACGTGGAATACTCCAGAAAATCGTTCGGCTGTCATCGATCTCGAGGATCGGTTTCCCGCCAGCCAAACCATCAACGCAACGAAACAGCAAAAGCAGCGGGCGGATGGGAGGTTGCCGTCTGGATGGACACTCCTCGATTCTTGCGACAACGAATGCAGTTGTTGAGTGGCGATCGATGATGCTCAAGAGCTTCCCGTGACCCGACGTCCCCTTCGCGCTTTTAGGACCATCCGCCGCGCAGAAGGTAAGGAGAAGGTGGTCGCTGGAGAAGAAACAAGAAAAATCCATCTTCCAGTTAACTCTGCCGTTACGATCGGCGACTCTCTGCTGCGTATAATGTTGATGGTATTGCTCGGTTGTTGGATCCTGAGGGTTAATCACGAGCAGAATGCATCCATCAACAAGGAAATTCGAACCCTGTCAAGCATTTCGTGAGACCGTTCAATATTATTCAACTGTGTTGAGGCAGTGTCCCTGAAAGTCATGACGAAATAAGGGGGTAGAATGACGTCCGGGATCCAGGTGAGGAATAAAATCATCCAAACAAGATTTTTTAAAGCGCTTTTTAGCACCACAACAGTGGTGGACAAAAGTGTTCTATGATAACACTTCTCACTATCATTATCTACAACCATGTAATATTTCGGTGTCTCATGCGAAACCAACTGTGGAGGATATAGCAGATTAGATTTGGAAATCTGACGTCATAACATTCTAATTTCGTGTGTGGTTGAATTTGAATGATGTTATTATTGTTATGACGCTTCGTCTGAAATATATACACTTTCGTTTTTAACCATAGGTAATCATTAAGCTCACACTTCACTTTCTATTAAGGTGAATCCGTTCACAGAGAATATTCAATATTCCTGAAGCTCATTCCGGCTGAAGTCTACCGGTGCAGCAATCTCGGCTTCCCAAAAGTTATGCAACGTGCTACAGTCACACCTTTAAAAAAATGCTAATATTTTTTCATCCGGTATTTCACCCCTTCGATGGAACTACAGCTTTTATTTTCAGGTGAGTAGGTTTTTCCGCCACTAAATTGTCACCGTAAATCCTGTAGCGTGTATTCCAAGATATACAAAGGTTCGAGATTCCCTCTGAATTGACATTGATTGACATATCGTATTTGTATCACCAACAACCCATTGCTATTCTCATCACCAATTTACACATTACAAAATATCAATATTTTATCTTATCATGGGAGCAAAAAGAAGTTCTCGCGCATTGCCTATACTGCCCTGTGTCGACATCTTTCTTGAAGGAATGTGCGGTTTTAATTATTATTATGGACATTTCTTTTATCTGCAGATTTGCATACGCTTGGCGGATACAATGTTGATTTGGTGAAAAGGGCATTAAAGGGACCAATTAGAGATAATGGGGGGGGGGGAACTCATGGTAAAACAGCAGGGCTTGCCTCGAACATGAATATGACTATACAGCGCTACTTAAAATGACATTCCATGCGCTCATCACGTAGCAACTTTTAATTGTTACAACCAGAGCTTTTTTTCATCATGTTATGAAATGACCTAGTCTTGAAGTCATCCATAGATGATACGAAACACATATCAATTGGAGCAGCGTCGCAAACTTAAGTTAAATGTCTTCGTAGTTTGGTCTGAAGTGAAACATATTTTGACGTCACATAGCGTCATCAAAGAAAAGTTGGGGAAATTATGTGGACACTCAAACCGATTGTGTCTACGATTCTGTGACGAATCACACTACACATTCATCTCACTCAAAAATGAAAGTCGCGGTGACAATTTGAATTTTAAAGAACAGTACAGAGAGAGCTGAGCTTCCTCCCTTTCTTCTTGCCTTTAAAAGTTTCTTTCGGCTTCATACAATGTACTTAATTGGCATCAACAACAGCAATGACTTCAAGGAAAACAAACGTTTTTTAAAAATCCCGTGTCATCCTGCAAAGCAGAAAACTTTCTTGGTGAGGTGTATATTTTTGTCTGCTTGTGATTTTGTTCGATTTCCACTCAAGGCGTCTGGTGTCCAGAAATAAGAATAGAATATACTTTTAAGATTAAAGTGGTTTTGTAGTCATGGCACCGATGAAATGTACCATGTTCAGATATCCGGCAGTGCGGATAATACCACACTTTACCTTATAAAATGACCATTATTTGTGAGTTTCGCTCGTTCTAGTCACTAGTGGTGGTAATCGGATAT
The DNA here is from genome assembly GCF_964275005.1 of Diadema setosum. NCBI lineage: Eukaryota > Metazoa > Echinodermata > Echinoidea > Diadematoida > Diadematidae > Diadema > Diadema setosum. The sequence continues at coordinate 33,919,780 of NC_092693.1, read as the reverse complement.
AATTATGTAATATAACCAGGATGGAATAATTTGTCGTCATGTTGGCAAGATATGGCCAAGCTATGCCAGAGAATATTGCAGAATCGCTTTCACATCCGGGTCATTCTCCGTTTTTGTTTTTGTTTTTGTCTTTTTTTTTTTTTTTACCAGGACGAATGGTGCTGAAGAATGATAAAATATAATGAGAAAAATTTAATCGCCACATCGCCATGATTGCAGGCAACGACAACATTATCTTACTGTTCCTTGGACCAGTTACCACTGGTTGGTGATGGAGAGAAATCTTTGCAGATGGTATATAGGATGTGGCAGCAACGCAGGTTGGCAACAACAATCTGGCAAGGATGTGGCAGCAACGCAAGTTGGCAACAAAAGTCTGGCAAGGGTGTGGCAGCAACGCAAGCGTTGTCAACAAAATTCTGGCAACACGGGTCGGGATGGCAGAAGGGTTGTTCAGCAAAACAGATGGTCGTTCAGCGGTGAGTCTCCATCGTAATTATTATCTCATAATTCGCACTTTACCATCTTTTTTTCAACTCTCTCTTAATATCCACAAACATCAAGAAGGAAGTGTAATGGCCCATGATAATGCATGCTATTAGAGACTTTCATGTGAGCGTGTGAATAGTCCTAGAAAGTCACCAGATATTAAATAATTTACCATTTGCAGATAAAACAAAAACCTGTAGTATTAGTGTTATAAAATAGTTCTAAAAATGTGAATTAGGGATAGAAACAGCTACTGTAAAAAATTGATTCCGCATAATCGATGTTAAGTTTTGTTGAATATATAAAATGTGGACAATAGTTATAGAAGTTTCCAGACTAAACCGGGTACAGTTACAGTTTAATGAGAAAAATACTGATATCTCCTTATATTTCAGGCTTTATTGCAAAAATGTTATATGCTTTGTGATACAACAGACATACACATATGAATCATATGGGATATCTTAAACATTTTTAAAATCACAGCTCCCAAAGGTAAACAGGACCTTTAAAAAACAAACAAACTATGTGTTTCTCTCACGATTTAAAGAGAAACTGTCCACTACAATGTCATTGGATGAAGATGTATAATATACATGTATGATCCCATTCTATTTCTCTTTGCTTTTTCATCGCTTTATTCCCATGGATGTTAATTGGTATCACCTTCACTATACATCATATCACGCGTACTGGTCAAGTGCATGTGTTTGGATAATCCTCATTTACATGGTTTATTATTGTTTTAGTAATCTCCGTATATAATAATGTTATAATACGAATATAAAACAACATGGTAACGAGTAGACAGAAATGTCAAAATGTAAATCTTTTACTTGTACAGATTATAATCTTTATCGTTCCTCACTGTTACCTTACATAAAATCGATGCTGACATCTTGTGACCCCGAGAGATAATTCGCAGTGAACGAATGAATGATACGATTTTCATTCCATCAATAAAGCTCTTCATTGCTTTAGTAAGGTTTAGAAATACAGGTAGATAGGTTGAAAGTTCCGAAGATAAAACACAGATGAAAAGTGGATATCTGGCTTAAAATAATGAATAGACAAGAAGAGAAAAAAAATGCATTAAAGGAAAATGATACGAAGAAAATGATACGTAAGAACGTAAGTAAGTACAGATAACACACGTTATGAGTACATATTGCTCGCTCCTGTGAAGATGTGTAAGAACAGCAAACTGCCGTGTACAATGTCTTTCTCCATCGACAATATTGTGCACTCTATAAAATGCCTTGAACCGATCGGGGTGTAAACGACATGTTACCAGTTTTAGGATCATTTGAGAAGCAGAATAGAATAATATCTGAGAGCCAACCATAAAGATAATGTTTATTCTTCTTCGTGTGGAAATAATGATACTGAAAACGTTGCCTGAGAATGAAACGAAAGCGTTTGACATTCTCAGTAGTTGTCGTTTGGAGCGATAGTTGTGACACACGTACTCGGAGAGAGAGTGATGGAATTGCTCCGCAGCCTTCCTGCGTGCTGTCCGCCTTCGCTTCCCGCCCGCCTCCTTGGCAGACGACACATCGTCAAGATTGCTATCTGCGTATCGCTCTGGATATCGGCTGCTATCATTGATACCGGTCTAGGCAACCGTGACCCTTGAACTTGAGAGAAACCCGTCGACTCTCAGCGCTTCTTGTTTACATAATGTGGCGCGGGTTACTCCTGGCCCCTGTGTTCTGTGAAAACAGCGGAGTAAAACACTGAAACGCGTCTTCGATGCTTGTGTTGTGTGGTTGTTTCAGAGAGCGGAGAAAACGGGACATCGCACGTGCGAACTGTTGTGATGGAGCGGCTGGCTAGAGCAGCTAGGTACGATGATACGTGCGTGGATTCTTGGACGATCTGTGAAGCCATGAAGCCAGGCAGGATGAGACATTGGCGAGCTCGTGTGTGAGCCATTAGTGCGCCGGGAAGTCGCGAAGGTATGGAGCGAGCAGGGCAGATACACCTGTACGGCTGGAAACGTGACAATGTAGGCGAATTTGACTCGTAGAGTTGTCCCATGCAAAGATTACACGCTTGATCTTGACCAATGAGTTACGGTAGCTCCATGTCTTGACGTGGCAGACTATTATCATCCCTGCAAGTCTGCAACTTTAATAAGTATATTTGAAGCGATTGCCTTTTCCATTCCCCTACAAATTCTTAGTCCTTTCTGTGCCTTTGAGTCATTTAATGTGCACAAACTTCAAACGCAAACCTGTAATAGACAGGAATCAATGTTACTCATAGGGTTAAACAAGAACCAGTGGAAGGGTTAAAAGTTTACTCAGAAATATATATATATATATATATATATATATATATATATATATATATATATATATATATATATATATATATATATATATAGATAGATAGATAGATAGATATATACACATTACACTTTGGCAGGTTTTGACTAGGTGCAAAATAGCAAAATCACTTTGCGTGATTTACACGCAACAGTGAAAGCGCCCCCTCACAGAAATTCCCTTCTTTCCTTCTGTCAGTGTTCAGGTCGTCGTTAATCAAACAAATACATACATACATACATACATACATACATACATACATACATACATAGGGCCTACATACATACATATCTACACTAAGGAGATACTAGGCAAGCCCAGTTTACCCCCTTGCTTATAAGCACTACACCAGGGTGGTATCCAAGGGCGCCGGAAGCGGGGGGGCAGGGGTGGCACTTGCCCCCCCAAACAAAATGTTGGGGGGCAAAACGAGTTTTTGCCCCCCCAAAGTGCCCCCTGTAACAAATAATTAATCACTTATTTAAAGACCAAAATGAACAATAAAGGCATATTTCTTGTCTAAATGTTGTAATTTCATGACTGAAAATGCAAAATTTTCGCCCCTAACGGGGCGAAAATTATAATACACTAACAACATACATTATTGTATCTATACACTAATAGTAACTTAATTATGAGTAAAGTGTATAGATGGTAGCCTCGTGTCCTCGAGTGTGCCCGCTGAAACATACCTTAAGTAAATCTTACATTTTTCATTTTCTTCTTTGCTTTCCAGCAGTATAAGAATATTTTTTATTGTTCGAACAAGCTTTTAATGAGTACATTTCAGATAAATGGCAAAGTGAAAGTGGCTCGCTCGTTCTGCCCGTACTTATAGTAAAATGAAAAGTTTTCATAAGTTATTATCATAGTCCTTCGCAGTGATTCCTTTTACTATGTTTAATTCCTCAGAAATTTAATTCAAAATGCTCTATAAAAGCGACTTTTATACTCTGTTTTTACAAAAATTCCCTACCGCGGGAGGGGGCCTATCCCCCTCCCACACCCTCCCCCCGCTCGGTCGCTTCGCTCCCTCACCGAGGATCTCACACCATCACATTATTATGTACTCCCATATGTTATGATCATAGTCCTTCCAACTGATTTTTTCAATATGTTAATTCCCTAGAAATTTGCTTTTAAATGCTCTATAAACGCGACTTTTATACTCTGTTTTTACAAAAAGTCCCTACCGTGGGAGGGGGTTTTCCCCCTCCCACACCCTCCCCCCTCTCGGTCGCTTCGCTCCCTCGCCGAGGATCTCACACCATCACATTATTATGTACTCCCGTATGTAATAATCATAATCCTTCGCACTGATTATTTTTTACTATGTTTAATTCCTTAATTTTTTTTTTAAATGGTCTATAAACGCGACTCTGTTTTACAAAAGCTCCCTACAGTGTTTGTGTGTGTGTGTGTGTGTCTGTGTGTGTGTGTGTGCGTGTGTAGGAGGGGGTATCCCCTTTCCACCCCCCCCCCCCCCGCTCGCTCGCTTCGCTCCCGCGCCGAGGATCTCACATCGTCACATAATGTGCCCCCGTCGAGATTTTGCCCCCCCAAAACCAGAAGTGTTCCGGCGCGCTTGGTGGTATCCATGTATACCCAGACATAGGCAAACACACATTATTGAGCTCCCCCATCTAGCTCCTGCGATGCGTATGTGCTTGCATGTTCGCAAGGAAAAAAAAAAAAAAAAAAAGAGCTCACGTGATTTTCATGGATTTTATATGAAGGAAATGGCCTAGTCTCTGTCTTTAAGGAGGTATACTGCGAAAGTTCTTCACGTGCGTGACGTATCACGACCAGAGTCACGGAGAAAACATTCTTTCCAAGAAAATGTGAAATTGATGCCATTTTTTTTTTCTATATTAAAACCAAGCGATCGAGTTAGGAGCCGTATAATAATCAACGCTGGTTCTGCGGACGCCATTTATTGGAGGCTTACATGACGTCCATTAGGTCTGTTAGTTTATCATTATGATTGGCTCAAAATGTTGTACCTCTGCTTTAATTCAGAGCAATAAATCTTTGTGTTAGTTTTCCATCTAGTAACAATGGTGCACGCTCACCTATTTAGTATTTAGAGACCCGAGTTCAAAATATTGTGTGTGGATAAATTACGCTCTTCATTCCTCTGATTGCCACAATGAAAGTAATTATGGACCACTGTCCTGGAATTAATTCATCTCATTTTTCATTTCATGTTTTTTTTTTTCCAACAACATCTGCAAATGCATCGAAATAGAAGAGGCTCGTTTCTTGTATTGATGGAAAATATAGTTTAATGAAATACAGACATTATAACGTGACTTTACTGCATGGAAGAAAATTGTTGGAAATGGTGGGGACTGCTGAAAAGCATGGCTTGTAATGTGCAGTCCCCTAATAAAATAATGAACCATTCCATTCAAAGCCATAAAATATCTTCACCATCGTATCTTTTACCTGCGAGCGACATTTGTGTAGCCCGTTTCACATCTTGGTGACACATTCGATCAGTGCCATGTTCAAATCAATTTAATATTTGCCCGAAATTAAGCTATGAGCAACATGATCGGGAATTTAAAGGATCTATTCAATGCAGTCAAATGCATGTTGACTTGTATTGAGTCATGATACACTAAACATCACTTATATGGCCAAAGTGACATCTAATTATGTGTCATATATTTTGTAATCATTTTCTATTTTCTTCAGATTACTTGGATACGTCCAAAAAACCATCAAACCAAGATTCTGTCGATGACACCATTTTTTTTTTGTCAATCATTGCTCAAGTACAGTACTTTAAGAGTGCTTATACGATTAACAAAAACATTGGAATACACCTTTCCCTCAACTGATGATAACTTGCATGTTTCGTGTTACTAAAAACAAAAAAACAAAACAAAACAAAACAAAGAAACACCCAAAACATTGCTATTGCGTACCCTAGGAGAATAACATATAATGAACATCCACTGATGTTTACCAAACTGGTGGCTGCTGCTTTCTTCAATCTTTATGAGAAAATATCATCAAAAGCCTTCCTCTTGATAAAAACCAAAGCGATGCTTTTTCTCGAGTAGACCTATATGCATTCTATTCATCACAGTCCACGCGCAATAGATCCCTACGTGCGTGCTGCTATAGTTAGCGGGTCATTATGTTGGTCAAGTGGGGAAATTATTAGCGCGAAGTGATCGCTTCTTCCGCCATAGATTCATTGTTCGCACGGAAGGGCCCCCTATTGTAGTGTAATTTTTCTTAATGGGAGAAACTAAAATTAAGAGGTTTAAAGGATAGATTCGAAGTAGAGCATTAGGGGAAAGTGTTTTGTTGTTGTTGTTGTTGTTTGTTTGTTTGTTTGTTTGTTTGTTTTTTTGGCGGGGGTTAATACGAGCATTTATTGCAGTTAAAATGCATGTTAATCGTTTTCAAGTATAGAAATACTTTAATTGAGACTATAAACTGAGTAATGTCACTAAGGTTTCTAGTGCTGATCTTACATATGTGTGTTTGTGTGTGTGTGCGTGTGTATGTGTGTGCGCGTGTGTGTATGTGCATGTGGAAGAGGGCAGCAGTTTATTACAATAAGGACGTAAGTTGTCTCTGAAGTGTTTCAAAATATGTCTTCAACTATATATTATCTTCTTGCATACACCACGTCACGGTAATGGTCATAGTCGTCTATGCTTAAATAAGGGAAAAGGTACGATACTATTTTTTTTTTTAAATCACAGCAACGTGCACATCATCAAATGTTTCGTCACAGTACGGAAACGAAAGTACGCATTTATATGTAAGCGCCAATTCCAAATTGTCGTACCCTATCAATTGACCTCGGTCAAAGAAATACCATCGCTTGATTCCTCAAATTCCTATTTCTTTCTCAAAATGTGTATAATTCGAGTACATGTGAAGCACTTACTAAGGTTCTTTAAGTCCTAAAAAGATTACAATAAAGAGTACATGGGAGTCATCTATATAAATACATGAACTACACAAAACAGCCTTGCTTTCCTGTCTGTCATAGAAGGTTTTTATCAAAACTCGGGCACTCGTAAAGTGATAATTGGTGCTTAGACTCTCGACACGTCAAGTATATAACAGCCACGTCCAGGGTTCTAATGGATTCCTACTTGACGCTCAGCAGGAGTGGTATAAATGACCCTGTATATGGTTTTGATGGAAGTTCTGCGCAGAGAAAGAGAGAGAGGGAGAGAATTTCAGCCCGAGAGGGAGGGAGAAAAAAAAAATAAGACTCCGGAAATAGATTATGTATTCCTGTTCGCATTATTGATTGAGTTAATTTCAAGTGACGTGCCACTTTATGTCCAAGTGTACGCTCGTATCAATGGATGATTCTGATAAAGAATGATTAAAAACAAAGAATCTTAATAAAATGGCACATTTGACGTTGGAAAGCTATACATTCCTTTTTTAAAGTGATGGCAATCCACATAATTACAGGAATTGAATACTTATTATACGCACGTCACAAATCTCACTCTGATCTACGCACAAATCTTGTAATTTCTTTTCTCGAATTAAACAATAATAACGATTTCTTTACCTTCCAGTGATACTGTAGAGTACTGTAACTGTACTAGGCCAAAAATGACGACTTAAATCCTTTTGTAGGAGGGACTTTGGAAAGTGTGTATAACACACTGTTTTCTTAGTTCTCTCGTGCTTTTAGTGTGTGTTCCAATGGGCACTCAAAGTACACAAAGGATTAACGAAGAAAGGGTTGTCATAGCGACAAGGTGACTATACCAATTATACCCTTAATGTACACACCTGTGAGAACATTGTGTTGCATAAACACCATTTTATCAATTTTCTCGCATTTGGACATGGATGCCTTATGATAGCGGCTATCAATTCAAGAAATCAGTATCTTCATCATTTCGTGTCCAATTTGTTAATATACAAGTCGTTCTGATTTGCTCGTTGAGTTCCGTAAATGTTACCAGTTTATCCCGTACAATATTTGCGGGGAGTTCATGACCTCGTAGGAAACGAGTTAAGGTCAACTATAACACGCAGTGGCGTTTTCCCTGGAGACAAAAAGACAACACCAATTTTTAGCAGGTTGTCCCACCATGCCCAGTTTGTAGGACATTTTCTACATCCTATGACATTAACTGGAGGGAATAATTGCTGGCATCATACTGTTGGTGATAATGTACGACGGGAGTTTTTAAGTGCGTATAACAATAATTCATGACACTCGCTCCCATGATTGAGGTGATGTGAGCAGGTACGGAGTTTCCTAATGAGGGGATAATGTTGACTGTATATACGTTCGTGGTATAAAACTTCAGAGATTTAAACAAAGTCATATAGTGTAAATGAAGTACTATACTTATGAGTGTCTGCGAGGCATTCAGCTTGATTTCAGAACAGGTGCCGTATAGATCGAAGGGAAATCGGTCGGCAAATTGCCCAAATCAGACGGAGTGACAAACCACCAAAATGCAGTCTTTTGCGCCAAATATAGTCTACTCCTTGTAATAAGTTATTGCTGTATATGTAAAGCAAAGCCTCCCTCTAGCTTTGTAGCTGTCAGCAAGGAACAGCCTTTGCTATATTCGTATGCATGAACATGTTATGGGTAATGTTAGAAAACGTTTCTTTTGTATTTTTGCATAATACTATAATATGAGAGCGCAATTTGCACAGATCAATGTTCATGTATCAAAGGCTGTTCCTTGTGTAGAACACACCTGCCATGCATAGAAAACGGAATCAAGGTATTTTTCCGTGCTAGGTCATATACGCAAGATTGAACGGTATACTTAGTATTCACTGAGCATTACAGTGAAAATATTAAAAGGAACTGCCTGTTTCTTGGCGGGCACGTAAAAACAAACTTTTGAGGTTTGAGTACAGATCTGTTATGTATCACTGGGCCACACACACCCCAAAAGAGCTACAAGCAATTATTACAACAACATTATAAAACGACGACACGGAGTATTCACCTAATCAGATTCAGCAAATTCCAATTAGCATAGATGACTTATGATGGATGAGGAAGAGACTGATTGAGATGAGATAAATATTTGAAAAAAAAAAAGGAGGAGAAGAAGAAGAAAGCAAAATGCCAATGGGATTGCGGACATTGAGGTAAGGATTTCTAATGTCTGTAGTTATAAATGCGGACATTGAGGTAAGGATTTCTAATGTCTGTAGTTATAAATACATAGTCCTAGATTGTTTGCTAGTCGTATTCTTTCCATTCTTTTCCGTTCGTCTGTCGCCCTCGTACAAACCTTTTCACATCGTGTTATGAGTGCAAGAGTGGCTCTGAAAAGGAACAACTTGTTAGACTGAACACCCCTTCTTGCTCTATGTCTGCAAGTGCTTGTAGAGGAGGTACTAGTTGTGCGCCTGTGTGTATACACATTATGTTGCTGAGACATCTCTGGCTCTGCTAGCCGAGATCGCGAGAGGCATGGACGACGGGAGACCCCCGGCTGCGTGCCGCTCCAGTGCCCGATGAATTCCGCTGCGAAGTTCACGGACGAGCACAAGACACGTAAAGCGCGCACAGTTGGCTCGAAAATTATGGACTGGATTTTCCTTTTTTTTTTCTTACTCTGTTTGGGTTGATGACATATTTGTCCTCCTCGTCTAATCCTCTCGAGATTCGAGCACACGGGATAATTGTGGTGTATACTCATGAAGAGGCAATGCACTGTCAGTATACGTTTTGATATAGTCGGCCCCTGAAGCACCATTCTGCAATGAAAAATAAGAAAAAAAGTCCATGCAGTATGGATTGAAGAGGAACAGTTGACGGAAGAAATCTGCACCCGTCTGCATGCCCATTTTCAAAGAAGTGCGTATAACCTTGCGGAAGACTTTCTAGTCTATCAAGACAGTAATGGACTGATGTCTATTTAGTACTCAGTTACGGTTATCTATAGCGAATGCATAATCCAGGTCTGTTGAAAGGCCATGCCAAGACAATGATAACGTTTATAATGTGAATAATAATATTGTATAGCTATAGTACCATTATGATACCATTACTACTCACAATGATGCTACTATTGATAAAATCATACTTCTGATGATTACCATCAAGAATTTCTCCTAGCGTATAATCATAACGGCTATGATAATGATGATGCTGATAATGTTGATGGTAATTATACTGATAATAATAACTAAATCATAATGCAACAACAATAACAATGATTGTGATGATATCACTTCTAATGGCGACGATGTAAATATCGTAATAACAACATGAACAACAAAATTAGCACCATTTGAAGTAGGGTAACACGATAAGTTAGAAGCGAGAACCTGGTTTGGAAAAGGCAAAACAGAGCACTACCTCTTTCTAAAAGGACATCGTAGGAAGCGTGTATGACCTACTGAATGTCATCATTTCAGGTTAAGATAATTGTGACCTTGCGGCACAAAGCCAACAAAAAGTCGCCAGACATGGATTTCTTGTTAAGATCAGATTCTGAAGGAGCAGACTTTAAGCTTTAAAATTGGAAATATTGGAAAGAAAGCACACACTCTGGAAAGTGATTTGTGAACTGAGAAAAGAGGCTCTGAGGTACAGGGTCTATTCAAGCGCTTAATATTTGTCAAGCCGTTGTAACTGTGCGATGAATGCAACAAAAACAGGATGTAAGCTACTGGAGCAACAACAATGACGAAATTATTAGAATAAGCTGAAATTAAGCATGCTTTATTAGCATATTCTGTCCAAGATTAATGCCAACTTTCAAAGCAGTAGCATCATCCTTTCAAAAGTTATTAGAGTTGAAAGTGAAGAGTATGGACAGGGTTTTTTTAATAGGACACACCTACTCACACTATTCTACCAAAAGGTGTTTGAGAAAAACTGCTAAAAACACTATTTCCTGTTCGCTTTGTGATCTAAAACTTTACCGTAATGTAGAAGAAGTTTTGCTTTGTTAGAAAATGCGAAAAGCTCAAGTTTGGCTGGGTTGACCCATTTTACCTATTTTCAGTCCTCGGACAAAATCAGCGCGTGCGACTTTTTGTTGGTTTTGTGATGCACGCTCAAAATTATTACTATTCTGTCTTATTTACACAGGGTAGGCACTCAAGTGATCTCTGCACTATTCTCCCAGTGGGCCCTGTTCACATCAGAAACAGAAATAAGATATCAGTGATAATGTTTATTAATAATGTGAAAGGGAGGACAGTTAATAGTTTAGTGTCTTTTATGATATGCAGGACTCCGAGATAATCACTTCCATCATTAAAAATGAAAACTCCTCACCACTAACTGGTGTTGGGCTATAGATTCCTACTTCATTTGAGATGGCGGTCCACATCATTGATTCTACCCTGTCGTTTATATTAATGCATGTCCTGTAACGTGCTATATATAATATGTAAGTGTTTAACAGACAAATACCGAAATACACCACAAATCAAAACTATACCACATACCCTGAGAAGTCTTTATTGGCCTCAATATGTGAAAAGCAACATTGAGGAAACACGTTGGACGTATTCAAGAGTCATACTCACACACCATACGTAGTAGGTATAGCCAGAAATAGATGCGCTCTGTGTGTAAGCCACTAGAGTGGAGGAGTTCGTGTCGCTGTATGAAAAAGAGGCGGGGGTAGAAGAAACTAAAAAAAAAAGTGTATTCTGCATGCTTGCGCTGACCATGTAACTTAACGTCAAGCTACCGAGTTCAAACATTTTTTCCCTTTTATATAATTTTTTTTTTCTGCCATCCACGCAGCGGGGATCAAATGCGCGGATGATATAAAATAAATTGACTTTATTGTTCTATTTGACCCATAGGCCATTCCATAGTATGGAGTGGAAGTGGAGAAAAAAAAAGTTGTGCCAATTTTTCCTTCATCTTTGCTGTATTTTTCATTTCGTTGTATTTCATTGCTTTGCGATTTTTCTGTTTTGCTTTTCCAGCCTTTTCCCCCTTCGTATGGGTGATGGATTTCGCATTCTTATCTGAACGACGTATATATAGTGTTTGCTAAAATGAAGCATGAAATAATTTCTAATGGTGAAATAATAGAAAGAGAAAGAAGCATGAAGATTGTTGTTGATTCTTACAGTTACAGACATTTTTTGGAAAGTTGTTTTTTTTTTTCACCCAACACTGTCATATTTTATCAATAACATATCAAATATATTCTTACTTTCTTTAATTCAAGTTTTATATGGTATGTGGGAGAGTAATTATGCACACCGACGATAAATTAAAACAAAAGAAAACTGAAGAGATTCATGTCTATTTTGGTCAGCAATATTGGTGATCTGGTGGAAAATTAAAGACATATATCTTGTATAGATTTCCCTTGACCTAGCAATTTAGTCAAATGCCATAAAAAATTGCTTTAAACCATCTGCAAATATCTAATTTATTTATGATGCATGTAACGCAGATACATTGTACCACCATGATTGTGAATGGAAGCTCTCCTATTTTATAGATATTTTAGTTTGGCAGTCCTGCATATGTTTCATTATGTACAGATATAGACGACCGCACATACGATGTACATAATAATAGAGTTATAGAAGACCACCATCGGTTGGGCATAGACAAATTTTCTGTTCCCCATCATGCATCTATTTTGCATCTGTTGCATCTATTAAAAACATTATTTACCATTTGCATATGAAACAAAAACCCAGGTTTAGTACAATTTTAAAGTACTAAAGCTGGGTTTTTGTTTCATAGTTTTGTTTCATTAATAGTTCTAAAATGTGAATTAGAGATAGAAACAACCAATGTAAAAATGTTAATCAGTATAATAAATGATAAGAATTATTACATATACAAAATGTGAACAATGGTTATGATAAAATTGTCTCTAGAATAAACCTTCTGTAGTTATATGGTTTATTATGAAATATAGTGATATCTTCGTATATTTTAGGATTTATTGCGATTTGTTTTTTACATGGTAGGATGTTTTGTGATACAACTGCCCCACACATATGCATCAAATTAATGTGATAACTCGAACCTTTTTGAAATCACTGTTCCCAATGGTGAACGATACCTTTAACCATCTTACTATACAGTATAGGTGATGGGTGGTAAACATTGCCGTGCATCACTCTCTTGATTTCAACAAAACGAAATATGGCGGCGTTTTGGGGGTACTTGAAAATGTAGTATCCGTGTGGTCTCCTTGTTGAACTGTGCTTCGTTATCCATATACTACCCATATACTTACTTTCTTTTCCCCCTTTTCTTCAAATTTTGTCACCAAAAAAAGTTGTTAAAGTTCGATCGCGCAATGAAATATCACACCAACGTCGCAAATGTCACATCCATCAAGAGCGAAAAAGGTCAGTGGTCTACCAGAAGGCTTTTCCCGCACTGGTGCTCCGTTAGGAGTCAGTCATGTGATGGGGTCTCTTGTGCACGTTGTGGCTGGGGTTTTTAACGTCTCGCTCTGCTTTTATCATCCTATCTTCTTCTTCCTCATCATGATCACCACAATCATCATCATTATCTTCATCATCCTCATCATCATCATCATCATCATCATCATCATCATCATCATCATCATCATCTTTTTCTTTGTCTTCTGCTTCTTCTCTTTTCTTCCTCTTCCTTGTTCTCCTTCTCTTTTTCTTCTCTACGTGTATTTCTGTTAGGAGTTATTTCTGATAGGAGTATCACTTATAACTATATAGTGGGGCCTACGTCCCTTCTATTACTAGAAGTAAAGTACATGAATAGTAAAAAAAAAGAAAAAAAAAGAAGATATAATTGTTGTGTGTGCATGTGTTTTTCTCAGGCTTATTTTGTGCTCTTCTCTTTTTCTCTCTTTTATTTTGTACAAGACAACGAAAATGGCAATAAAATTCTATTCTTGAACGGCCCCAGCTAGGAGCATGGGAGAACAACACACAACTTATTACTTTACCATTAATATCTAAAAAATGATGCATAGGAAACCAAAAAGAGACTCTAAGAAAAGTAAGTATGTTAAAAAAAAAAATCTTTTGCCCTAAACAATGGCAATACCTCAAAATATATAGGCTTGAATAGATTCTCCTGCTGCACAGTTTACTTTTACACCACCCGTATTTTTACGTTGGGTTGGCTTTCCTCACGTAAGAAGAGCACGACGATTCTATTTCTTTCTCTGTCTCTCGTTTTACTGTTTGGTCCAGTCGTTTGGGATGAGGCCTATACCATTTGCGTGACTCCGTTGCCATGGAAACCAGATGCAGATGGATGCGCCCACCTTCATCACGTTTAGACAGGCGTGGCGACTCGCTTTAGTACGGTCAAAGAGAGAGGGAACGCCAGATAGAAAAAGTTTACTTCAAGCTGGAAGCAACAACAAAAGTTGAACTTGGAGGGGGAAGGAAAATGGAAAGCCAGCTTTTGGTGCCATATTTCTTCGAGGGAACATCCCTCCTTGGCATATTTCGTTCTGGTAGGTGATGGTAGAAGACATATAGGAGGCGTCGCCAGTGCTGGGTGGCCCAATCCTCCCATCTAGAGAGATCCGTGGTCACGAGAAAACGGTCAATTTGGAGTTCCCCTCGTTTATCAGGACCCGGTGTTGACGAGGGTAGTCATAAACTTTGCAACCCGGGCTCTTCTCTCTTTCTCTTCGGAGTTCTTCGTTTTTGATGGACATCAAGGAGAGGAAACGACCGATTTGGATTCGCAGAAAAATGCGTCTTCGAAACATCCCGTCCACAGAAGTTTGCGGTGACAAATTGCACGCGGTTGGTGTTCATGGATACGAGAGAGTTCCTCTACGCAAAGTATCAGGCATACTACCGGTGCAAAATCTATTAACCGAAATCATTATAGGAAATATCTTTGATATCTCTGCATTGCGTTATCTGCACTTGAAATGCCCTATATCTTTGATAAAAATTCTTTCTGTTCGTCTGTGCGTGTCATATTGAGTGAACTCATGTATAGGGTCGTGTTGGAACTCGACAAGATTCCGGTTCATGAGACTGCTGTGAGGAAAACCGTGCAGGGCGCACTTTAAATAATACCATAACCCATAACTCAGCTCCCTGTCAGGGAATCAGTAACCCAGCAAGATATGGACTAGGGAAAAAAAAATCAAATCGCCACTCTAAGATCGACATCACCAGACTTGAGATAGGAATGCCGTTAAACATGGTGGAAAGAAAGAGAGAAAGAAGGGGGAGGGAAGAGGGGAAAGGGATGGAGAGAAAGAGAGTGAAAAAGAAGAAGAAGAAATGTCGGTCAATCTACGTCTTTTCGGTCTTCACCAAGCCAATAACACTTTTATCTGCGTCCCACTTTTCGGCCGAGTTGTCGGGAGGAAAGCGGCCGCGTACGGGGGTCGCGTTGGATTAGGAGGATAGCGAAGCGACATCCCAAACCTGGCCAACTTAAAGGGAATCCCTGGTCCCTGTTTGAGTCAAAGGACACAAACAAACCAAAAATCTTTCCTAAACTTGAACATAATCAAGTGCATTCATACTTTCTTTTAATTCAAGTTTTATATGGTATGTTGAGATAAGGAAGTCACAGAATGTCTAAACTTCACAAATTTTCAATATAGAATATCAAAATGGTATCGATCACGATGACAATGTGGAAATGTAATGAGAGGATGATGTCACTGGTTGTGGACATAGAGACATAATTGATAAATCGCCCTTGTCAAATTAATATTTACAGCTAAAACAACTTCGCCTCATCATTACAAAATCTTGACAATATTGTGGGGTAATTTGATACACGATTTTATTTCTGTTTAAATTTTGATTTCATCTAACATAAGAAGAGAGGTACATGTAGGATTGAGGGGGTTTGCATACACTTCATTAGAAGACTATTAAAGGGTGCGATAACCTTATCACCTTATCTAATTTGCATATGACACTGTGACGTCACTGAAAAATGTGTCAATCTGTATGCCCAGTAGCTTTTTTTTTTTGTCTGCTTTAATCACCCACGAGCCATTGCGGCTCAGTGGATACAACACCATGTGTTGACCTCTTAGCCGTTAGGTCCCTGGTTCAAGTCCCTTCGCGGCAGTGGCCGTGCACCTTGGCATGGTGTTTAAGGCCATTGCTTAAAGAGATGGTATAATAGTTACTTAGAGAGATGGTGTAATTTTGGTTGAGATGGGGATTCAAGTTTTATCACTGTTTGTTAGATACTCAGAAACTGCTCATACATAATCAAATATTAATATTATTGTTTACCATTGGGAGCAATGATTTAAAAAAAAAAGCTGTTCCAGTTATCACATTTGACGCATATGTAAAGTCAGTTGTATCACAAAACATCCTACCATATAAAAAAAGAATTACAATAGAGCCTAAGATATAAGGAGATATCAATATTTGTATCAATAAACCATAACTACATGCATAGACGGTTTATTGTAGAAACAATTTTATTGTAACTATTATTCACACTTTCTAGTTTTACCAACACTTAACATTGATTATACTGATTAACATTTTCACATTGGTTGTTTCTATCCCTAACTCACTTTTTAGAACTATTTTGAGGCACTAAAGCTGGGTTTTTATTTCAAATGAAAATGGTAAACGATGTCTTTAAAGAGCAAACAATTCTGAGAGGAATTCAAAATTATTTGACGAAAATCGGTTTTGAGATGGCCGAGATATCTCAAAACGAAGTGGTTCTAGAAAAAGAAGGTGGGTCCCACCTTTTATTAGGATTACGTTGTTTTACTTTCTTCGTGTCCAACCGATTCTTATGAAATCTAGTTAGCTATCTCACTCTGTTTATTTGACCCTGCTTGTAAAGCTAAAGTGAACATTGAGAAGAACTATACTTTGATATGCCTACTATAAAGTGTACCAACAGTAGTCCATGGGAATAGCTAGACTTAAGCAGGGTTTTTTTTTTTTTGACATGGTTCTATCCATTTCCCTCTGATGCACAGCTTAATCTTCCTACTCGATGAAAAATCTGTAATCTATTTTTGTAAGGAAAGAGAAGAGTGATATCAGTAAACATACACGCAAACATGTATAAAACAAACAAGCAAACATATATACAAACAAATATATAACACTATTATCCACAAAAGGAAACTAGGCATATTGGAATGACCGCGATTGTGTTTTACCGGAGACATATTTCACCTTTGATGGATATAGCGCCGTTATCATACGCCAAAGACGCATGAAAAATGTAATAGAAGAGATGTGTTAATATTTTGGAACTATCGACGTGCATAATTATTCATACATGTGCTGGACAATACACTGGAAGGAAATACTTGTCAGTTACGAAGTTGAACTTACAGGTAATAGCTGATGGAAATGGCGAGAAAAAAAAAAAACCCAAAAGCTATGCAGCAATTACATTTCGATCTAAAATTGTGTTCGTCCATTCTTTACTCTGTCTGTCTGTCTCTCTTTTTCCTGCCTGTCTCTCACTATCTCTCTATCTTTCTCTCTCTCTCTCTCTCTCTCTGTGACTTGTGTCTGTGCATTATTAAGGAAGGAAGTACTGCTGTACGGGGTACTTCCATTTTAAATCCTCAGCGGTGGCTTCGATTATCGCGAGTGCAACCGAAGTTCTCCCAGACAGTGTCTGCTGCTAAGACCTTATTGGTGTCATTTTTTTTTTTTTTTTTTTTTGGGGGGGGGGGGGGGGCTGGATAAGTAGCCCGACGGAGAGATATAAAGATATCGATATTTCCTTAACGGTAAAATGACCAGTGTTTTCCCCTAAAAAAAGGTACCTCGTGAAAGAAGTAAATCGGCCGCAAGTTAAAAGGAAAAACAGATAGCACTATGCAACTTCGTTGTAATAAAAGAAGCTATATTCATAGACGTAAAACACTCGGCCATAACGATTTTCTTTACCGTGGAAGAAAAATGACGTAGAAAAGAACAAAAAACGGAATTCTAACATTTTCTTTTGATGATTATGATTGGAAATATCAAGAAGTCTTTGGGAGGACAATGACTGGTACTCATATTTTGACCTTAGAAACTCTCATTTGCATAATAATTTTCCTTGATTCTAATTTCTGATTTCTAAATGTAACATTGATAGTGACGTTGTCACAATTTACCCAAGGTTGGCTCATCAGTTGCGTGCCCTGAGGTTCACGTCAAATCGGTACCCCTAGTATTGTCAAACACTAATTTCTACCACACCACAGTATAGAGTGACATCCTATGTTAAACTTCTTGTCCACACAGGTGCCAGCGTAAAGCCAATGCCAATGCCAGTACATCCACCTACTACACCACCGTGTATTACAACAATGCTTTATACCGCCACAATGCAAACTTCATGCGATGCATTGCATACGATCTTGGACAGTGGATACTGAAAAAACAACAACAACAAACAAAAAAAAAGACTGAAACTAAACTAAAAACGAAACTGTAAACTGTACTGTACTGTAAAAAAAAAAAGAAAAAAAAAAAACCACCCCACCTAACTAAACAAAACATACACACCCCCAACAAAAAAGAAGGAGAAATATTATGTGTATAAAAGCATGGATTGCAATTTTTTTATTTTTTTTTTATTTTTTGATAAAAAAGTAAACACAAACGTACTTCATATTCAAAACTAAATTTCACCTTTCTGTGACCGAAGGCTTGTTGAAGAAGATTGCAATGCCGGAACCAAAGCCATTTACACTTGTTGCATAATAAATGGCCACTACTTCTGAAGTTGTCTGGGCTGGTAATCATGGGACTGTAGTGCTTGACACCATAACCTGCGACGCTGTGATCTACTTCCGAGGGGTGAGCTACAGATAAAAATTGTTTACTGCGTTCTGCTAATCATTCATATAATTCATGAAACTACATTCGCGATTTGTAAACTACACCCACGCAGTGCGTAGGACATACAGGGCCACAGAATCAAACATTAAGAAATAAAAAAACAAAACACATTTATCCTTACAAATAGGTCTAATACTACAGCGCCGCCGTGGACTCGAGAGCACTTTTTGTTGTTGTCATTTATTACTAAGTAGTTGGTAATACATATTGCGCCAAATGAGCTCTGTATGAGGATGTAAAACATACCTTTACTTGTTTGACGTATCGGTGTAGTGCGATGTAACTATTCCTGATCGACATAGGAAGTGGGATGACACTAAATGTACTCTAAATCTGTAGTCATCCCGGTTCAACTGGGTTTGTGTCACACCGTCTCCGTGGTGATCCAAACAATACACGCATCTGCCATATTGGTATCATCGAAGGTAGCAACGCGTAAAGCGGAAGATAACACAAAAAGCACCCTCTGCTCAGTAACGTTTAGATACGTTTGTAAAAAAGAAACAACCACAGACGATTCATTGATGCCATGTTGTCTGCCGTGACCTCGGTTTTAATTTTAACACATGTATGTGACGGTGTGTATGCGGTAGTGCGAGATTGATGGACATTAAGACAATGACAGGAACTGCGTGCCGCTTGGCTGTCTTTCCTTCTCATGCGAGCGTGACTCCGGCGGTGCTAACCGCACAAATCGAACTATTTCCGGTTCAAACAGACGGTAATGTCATACGGTGCGACTCTTTCGTGATATTCAGGTTGTCTCTCTCCTTTTCTCTCCATTTCTCATTCTCTCTCTTTCTATCTCTCTCTCATTCATGTGAGTTGTTTTTTTTTTTATCTTGCTTCTTTTTAGTTTATTCGTAGAATTACTTTCCCGAGTAAAAGGGGATTTTGAAACCAAGATTATGTGCTATATGAGTTTCCCGACAGGACATTGTAGAGTGGTTTTGGTCCTAATTCTTTCTATACGTCACAGCTCATGAATGATAAAATCAACTACGTAGTTTGTTGAACTTGATTGATTCATGGAATTTAGATGGAAAAGGAAATCTGTAAGTTAACTTTCAAAGAATCGATGGAATCTGATCTGTTGGAAAATGTTAATTGCCTGTGCCTGTCAAGTGCCTTAGGAACCAAATTAACGAACATATCGTCTAATGATGAATACATACTGTATCTTTATTATCTATCTACATTTGTATCTATCTATCTATCTATCTATCTATCTATCTATCTATCTATCTATCTATCTATCTATCTATCTATCAATTTATCTATCCATCTATTCATCTATCTATATCTATCTATCTATCTATCTATCTATTTATCTATCCATCTATTCATTTATCTATATCTATCTATCTATCTATCTATCTGTATCTTTCTCTCTAATCATGTTATATACATGGATCTTCAACTAAGGATCGAGATTATCTCTCATGGCCTTCGAGGAAATAAATCAGTATTCTTCACGTTAAAATTGATTAACATTTTGAGGAACACCATCTGAGGCACATATACAGCTACGGAGAATCTATCACAATTATATATGTTATCACTGTTATTGTTGTTATTGCTATCATTATTTCATATTATCATTACCATTATCATCATCGGCATCATTACTGATTGTAGTAAAGTTATCATTGATATTAATGTTATTATTATCATTATTTTTGTTATTATCGTCATTACTACTACTACAATTACAATTATTATATTAGCTTTATATCATACTATTATTCGGTACTTAATTCAAAAATGCATCAGTTATGTCAGAATTGCATTAGCTTAATTTCTAAACAGACTCATTAATGTATTTTTTTTTCAGTAAATGTTTGTGCATTCTTGCCCCGTAATAGTGTTTTATATTTCGTTGTACTAACTTTTTTTTTCCAAACTTTTTAGCCCTCCATGGACTATTCTATTATCTCCATGTCAACATAATACAAACTCAAAACATTCAAACTTGCCTATATGATGGGCAGGAAATATGCTGGGATTATATGATTATGTTTATATGCTTTGATTTCTGAATAAATAAGTGTCTGTTATATAATGATAATAACAATAATGATGATGATGCTGAAAGTAATAGAAGTAGTAGTAGTCATTAAAAAATATAATAATAATAATAATAATAATAATAATAATAATAATAATAATCATTATTATTATTATTATTATTATTATTATTATTATTATTATTATTATTATTATTATTATTATTATAGTAATAATAATAATAATGACAGTACTATCATTATTACTACTACTGTTACTATTATCGTCACTATCATCATCATCATTATTATTCTTATTGTTCTTATTATTATCATCATCATAATCACCATCACTGTCAACGTAATCATAGTGTATCTTTATTTGTCAGGTACAATGTGCACACACTTTCAGAATATAATGATAATATATTATGAAATTTTACTCCATACACACCAGCTCTGTCTATTTGAGAACGGAAAAGTATCGTTATCATTGAGAGTCAAGCGAAAACAACAGCAACAAAGAGGAAACAAGAAACAAACCACAACTTTTGTTTCGCAAGCATGCGATCTCTCTCTCTCTCTCTCTCTATGTATATATATATATATATATATATATATATATATATATATATATATATATATATATATATAATTTTCGGTCTGGAAAGGATACAAAACAGGCAAAGCTGAGAGGGAAAAAAGAAAAGTGGGGTGAGGGAGTAGATGTTCAACTACTACAAGGTGCGTGCGCGTGTTAGCGACTTGTGACATAAACACTATCCGGTATTCTGCACATATCTACCGTCAACGCGCACTAAAAAAAGAAAAAGAAAAGAAAAGTAGAAAGAGAGGGGGAGAAAAAAAAAACAATAACAAGAAAGACATGGGTGTCTCACTTTCCTTAGCTCACCACCTCGCGAGGGATTACGTGGATTATGACGTCATGACCGGTGTTTAGATTGATATCCTCCGATTTGTATATGCCCGAAGTAAATAAAGGTGGGACGGGTTAATACCTGTCCCGGGTCGCGCTGAATATCTGGCGGATGACACACGGACTCTTCTTTTGCCCTTCCTCCTCTTCCACACTCCCCCCTCATTCATTCACTCTGTCTATCTGCCTTTCTGTCTATCTAACTTTCTTTCTCTTACTCATCCTCATACTCTCTTCCACTCATTCTTTCATTCATCTCAGCTCCCCCCCCCCCTCTCTGTCTCTCTCTGTCTCCTCTCTCTCTCCAACACAGACATTTAAGATTTTAAAGCCACTGTTTACCATTGGGAACAGTGATTAAAAAAATGTTCGAGTTATCACATTTGATGCATATGTATAATTTAGTTGTATCACAAAACATCCAAACATATATATAAAAAAAAGATATTACGAATTTCCACAATAAATCAAAACTGTGCAGACGATTTATTCTAGAAACGATTTTAATAAAACTGATTCACATTTTGTATATTTCACGATACTTAGCCTTGATTATACTGATTAACATTCGTTGTTTCAATCCTCAACTTACATTTTATAACTATTTTGAAGCACTAAACCTTTTTTTTTTCCATCTGCAAAATAATGATAATACTATTAAGTAGTCTTAAACTCACCCTTTTGTTCATATACGTTAGATACACACACTCAAGCACACACACTTATTCACACATTTTCCTTTATTTAATCCTCTCTTTTAACTCTCTTGTTGATTTATCTGTGTTCTTTTTGTCTCATTGCTTGTTTAATTGTGTCTTATTTGCACCTTTAATTCAGACTTTAGAACTTCAGCTTTCAACACTGTTTACAATTCCTCAATAATTGACTCCAAACATGCCAAACCACATAGGAAATGTTGTGAGACCATGATGTCATCGGCTTGTACTTTCATGCGTGCTTGTAACCAATATCACTCTTTTCCTAAAACGTTTACTAGTCCGCAAGTGTTGTTTCTGTTGATGTTAATAATTTATTTCGGTTCTATATGCTTAACTTTACTCTTCTTATCAAAGTTAACTTGAAAACGAAGGAGATTTCCCCCTAGGTTGCCTGGAGATGTTGGCGCAAAATCTTTTCAGACAGGATGGAATCGAAATTTATCGTCAGATAGGTGAAGGTAAACTGTAAAGTATCACCAAATTCAACGAGATCATATCTTATCATATACTGTAGCGTGTCGACGGATTGGAGAACTCGGAAATGACAATTTTATCTCCTCAAAAGATCCTGTTGTGTAGTACTTTATGCCAGTCATGCTCGCCATTCCGAGATACAGTCCGTAGGTGTTGAGCACAACAAAGAAGTTAGAATAGAATATCCATTATTGTTTCTCTGAAGTGCAGGGTCTTGTATGACTGAATAGCTTTAAAAAAAAAAGTTACCTTTTTTTTTTCTTTCTGATAATATTATGTCTGTCCATCGATTTACGTCATGTATGCAATGGAGTATTCGATCGATCGAGACCATTTTTGTTTTTCTAACCATGTATTAGCTATTTTTATGCCTCTCCTTAAAGCATGAATAGTTTGCCACCTGTGTTCCATTAACTTTCGGGTGTTCAATGACCTCACAAGAGAATCAACAAGCATGAATTAGTATACCAAGGTCTTTGGAGTTGATAACGACTCGACACAAAACATCAACGCCAACGCAGAAAGCGGAAAACGGGTTTACTCTGTTGTTTAATTAGCCAGCGCCAATGTCATGTCAGGCGGCTCTATATGAGCTTCAATGTCCACGCAGAAAGCCAGACTTTGGAAATAAGCACATCATCATGGCATTATGGAGAATAATAATAAAACAACAATAACAAGTATAAAAAAAAAGTCCCTAAAAGTGATAGCATGACAAACTCTTGTGATCGGAACGAGCCTCCGTTTCCTTCCCACGCTGTGCGACTTCCTCTGTCACTAATTCGGGCAGGCGATAGCCATCAGTTGAATGCTCTCCTATTTGGCGCTCACGCCTTCCTCCTTTCGTCACAGTTTACAAACAAACAACGCCTATGAAAACAACAACATCAACAATGACAATTGTGAATACCAAACAACAACAACAAAACAAGAATGACAACACCAACAACAGTCTGATGTTAAATGATTGAAAGACCGCCCCAAAACAAACAACACAATGGGATCAAAGGTGATGACATTGACGATAATGGATAATGCTCAACCAGTTTCGTTTTCCTGGTAACCACGTTACATTCACTGTTTGCCTAACATAGCTCTCACACCTTCACTGAAACAATACAAACCCAACGGTAGCTCAGAACGATAGAGGCCGGGAAAGCTATTGATGTTTGGTGCAAATTGTTATTTTACTATTGTTCATCAGCCGCGGTGATATACCCAAATGATTTAAGCGTTTGCACACCAGCCCTTGCCAACATTGTCTTTTTTTACATCACACTCAACTTATTCTCAATGAGGCCATCAGCCCAATTAATCTATGCTTATGCTGACGGTCTCCTGCTTCCTTATCGAATCATATGTACTGCCTTTTCTGTATTATATGCAACTATAAATGTTTACAAGTATTTTTTGTTTTGCATGTAGTATAAACAACACTTTTGTATTGTTCCTTTGTCACCTAGTTATGTTTCGTTTAAAATTGTCACACCCATGTAATTCATTTTGATTTGATTTGATTTGAGAAGCAAAATAAATACGAACGAACGAACTTTGTTGTCATTATCAGAATCAACTGTTAGGGGGTTACAAGGAGTTTTCTTGTTTGAACTCGGCATAGACAGGCAAGGATGAAATAACTAAAAGAAAATCGGAAATATGAGAGGGAGAAATCTATTTCCCTAAGTTTACCTGATTCAAATCTCTGAAAGTTTTCAAAAGACGTCTTTTCAGAAAGCAAACTATACAAATTAGGGGGGAAGGATCAGGATGAACTGCGGGATGGTGTTCTGACTTAAGCATCGAATATTTAATACACCAGCACCGTTTGTACTGATGAATTCGTTGCTCCAGATTCATGACAATGTGTTAATCAAACAGTGACTATCAAAGACACACTGACACTCCTCTCATCAAAACACACACACACACACTCATACATACACAGGCAGACAGACAGACACAGACACACACACACACACACACACGTTTGTTTAAGCCGCAGTTTCTGAATGAATCTTAATAGATCTGTAACGCTCCTTTAATGATCTTCTTACTTGGTGTCGCCACGCCGATGGCGTGTTGCATCGTGCAGCCGCGGCGACTGTACGTCCCGGGGAGGCGCCACCAAGGTCTTGTGTTATCCTGGCCTTCTGATACCTTTCAAGTAGCCTCAAATGACTGCCAAAGTCTGGTTATGTCTGCAAGTATACGTGCACTTATTCCATTAAACTTGTCGGTGAAACGGCAATATCAAATCAAATCGAATCCCATCAAGTCAAAGCAAGTCAAATCAAATTAAATCAAATCAATCATATCAAAATTGATTATAAAAATGTAATACCTTCATATATGACATGATATGACATGGTATGATAAGATAGTATCATATCATATCAGTTCATAACTAGACCTGCCATATCGTATGGTATCGTATGATATGATATGATATGATATGATATGATATGATATGATATGATATGATATGATATGATATGATATGATATGGTATGGTATAATATGATATGACATCGTATATTATATCATATCATGTCGTTATATCATATCTTGGCAATTCACGTCATTTCATAAAATATTATATTAGAAGTATCTCATAGATCATTTTCTTTCCGTCGATTACTGAAAAAAAAGTAATTGTCTTCTCTTCCGAAACATTAAAAAAATTTCACGATCTGTCTGAGCTGAAGTATGATAATACCTATTATCTAGTAGGTAGTTTGACCAAATAAATCTTTGTATTTACGCATGTCATTCATTGGTGGACTATCAACTTCCGACTCAAACTTTGACAGATATTCTCACAGTCTTCACACCTTGCTATAGCACATCTTTGAGGTCAGACGAACTACAAAAAATGTTGACGAACTTTTGAAATTTTATGGATAAAAATACAATTACTCAGCTCGTTGTCATACGTTGTAGGGACAACAATCTATTCCAAGAAGTGAAAGCAGGTCCTGACTCGAACCAGCAGAGTCCATATATTGTGGATCTATAGTTTTCATGGCATCCCAAAAAGAGGAATGAAATAACAAAAAGATACAGTGACTCATCACATTCACCAATGAAAAATACCTGAAAAAAAGTCCTACAATTTTTTACGAGGTGTCTGTATAAGCTATAAGCAATGTCAGAGAGAAAAGTAACACTACGCTGAGAAATAGAATGCTTCCGCTCCATGTCTAGTGAGAATGATGTGGGAATTCCATGAGACACCACCGACATTTGAGTCTGCGCAGTTTCGTGACGTCATATCGAGGTTGCGTGTGGGTCGCCTCCTATACCGCCGTGACGTACACAGATCTTGGCCTTTCCCGCACTTCCTTGCAGCATTTCCCTTGAAAGCAAAGAACCAAAGAACCACTCGTTGGGGGCAGTATGATTATGATTGACGTTATTCAATCCTAGGAACTTTTGTCGAGAACCGATATTTCATGGAATCATAATCGACATCCACAAGCACAAAAATACGCAGTATTTTACTCAGGGCACGATAAAACATTATCAACCAGAGTAATGAAGTGTTAAAATAATTCTCCGTGACTGAAGTAGATTATAGGTAACATTAAGATATTTCTTTTTTAGCTCAGACTTGGGGAAATCTAAGCCTTATTACGATGAAAACATCAAATGATTATATATACACTGCACGTTGTGCTGTTGTCGTTTCTGTCATCACTTTAAAATGAAGTCGAAAATATGCCTATAATTTCATTTCATTTCATTTCATTGTTTCTGTATGGTACAAATAATCAACTATGATCACTTTCAGAAATATACACATGGTTCACAATAATTCATGGCTGATTTTGCACATGAAAGGTTAGCAAATCATTGTGACAGAGAACGGAGACATAATAAAAGAAAAAAAGTCAAGGTACCGTACCACAAAATGAGTGAATAGGTCAAAGATCGATTTTGATTATTCTGTTACCACGTTGAGTTATCGTATGTTCAATCCGCTCAGGCATGGTGTGATAGAATTGTTCGCTGGATCATGACCTTTGTCAAAGGAAGGTCACTCTTTTTGAGCAGTACAGGAAGTTATGGATGAACCATTCACCGATGTAACTCAACACCTTCGTTCATTCATTGTCTGCCAAAACTCCACTACGAACACGTTACTCAATAGAAAAAAAAAAAACAAACAACAACAACAATTATAACAAACGAACAAACAACAGCAATGCAAAAATGCAAAAATGCAACTACCAAACAACGTCGATGTTGCAAGCGAAAGAAACATGCGCGCTTTCCGAATACTAGTATCCGCCACTGTCAGATCGTTTGCTGTGGCTGAACGCTCCCAGCAATGGCCTTCGGTAATCCTTCAATCAAGGCCCAGAAAAATGTTAATGCTCAACAGATAATTTTTGCCATTTTGTGAAAGAACAGAATCGTTTGCAGCCCGTGTGGTGTAGCGTGATCATCATCGCTCGCGATCACCAGGCTTGCGATGTTGCGTGATTAGTCACCTCGGTCATGTCTTACATGCCGGGCTGCAGGGAAAGAGCCCTTGAAAGCAATAATTGGTGGATACCCTCCACAGCCTTGATGAGTTGTGACAAATATTTACACGTTTAAACATAATTATTGACGTATAGAAAATGACTGTTCCACACGGAAGCGAGGATGATGAATGTAAGTGACAAATTAATCATTCGTGTTATTACTTTCTATAAAACTAAAGCTGCGAAAAGTTAAATTCTCGAAACATTTCAGTGTTTCAATAAGCCTCCATTCAAATCATCATGATATATTTTAGTCTATAAGTTTGTGTATGTATATTATAGTATGATTGTACATGAAGATTATGTTTGATTTTTATTGCAGCTCTTTCAATGTGTCTGTATAAGTGTATTTGATTAATTTTGATATTTTGGTCATCAGGTGTCTTTTATATAATTATATATATTTGTATATAATTGTGTAGTTTTACATTTTAAAAGAATGATTGTATGATTATGTATGTTATCTTAAAATGAAATATGATACTGTACAAAATTCTGCAATTCAGCCATCTCCATGGCTGCAAAGGAATTTTTAATAAACCATTACCATTCCGTTCCGTTCCATCATTGAAACGTCTTAAAAAAATAACCGAATAGCTTAGACATCTTAATGAATTGCCTACGTGTTACGTATTAGGAGTTGACGTCACGTGTTGAAATAAGGAAAGAATAACAAACCACCCCAGAGTACACAATCATTTTTAATAAATGTATTTCTCTCTGTCGTGTTGCGGTCTAGCTGTACGCCATTGACTGTAAGTGACGGTAATTAAACCTATAAAACGCTTTTAACCACGGGAATGTGTTTAGCCTAAAACGTGTCTCAATTTCTTAATTGCACAGTATTGGTAAATGTACCCATTATGTTCTACTCTTTTCACGCAGCCCGCGCCTTATTCGAAACTATACGGTCTATTCGAACGGGATAAGATAACAAAACCGTATCGTCTTCACTTAAAATCTGATATTCATCATGTTTTCTGGATAATTATAGAATTCTCACGGATTCGAAGGCAGAAGCTTTGTACAGTGCACCAATTGGCGCTTTGTTTCAGTTTCCAACACGTATGCTGTGACGTAACATTGAAGGGTTATAATCGACATAAAGAAGCAAGGAATGCAACTGAGATAGTCTTTAAAAAGACACGTGAGTCAATCAGGTCACAGTACACTTTCTACCTTGGTCTGTTAAAGGGATCGTATAGTTTAGGTTGAGACCTAATTTCAGGTTTCTAACATTTTTTTTTTTGTGAGATAATGAGAAACCTCTTATGAAATAGGAAAAAGCATGTAATTCTATGGGGAATTCAACGTTTATTTGATGAAAATTGGTTTTGAAATGGCTGAGATATCCAAAAAAAAAGAGCAATTCTAGTAAAGTGTGGGACCCACACTTCATTACGATCGCTTTGTTTTACTTTGTTTTTGGATGTCTCAGTCATTCCAAACCCGATTTTCATCAAATAAACTTTGAATTCCTCTTAAAATGGTATGCTCTGTACTATATCATAAGTGTCTTCTTGATATCTCGCAAAAAGTTAAAAGCCCAATTCTCATTTCCACCAATACTGTACTATCCCTTTAAACCGAAATGTCAGTTGGCGTTTTCTCATACTACTGCCGTTTTGTCCTTTGTGGGATATTGACCTCTTCATTGAACAAGCATCAGTTGGCTAACACGTTCAGCGATAACATGCTAACTTGACTTTCCAGCCACGAATCTTTCTATCGTTCTTGTATTTAGTAGATTCTATGTTACTCTTATACCTAGACTGAGTAAACAAAAATTATGGTATTAATTAGATTGAATTTCAGCATCCAAAGGAATAAGAAAACAACTTATTGTGATCTTGTCTTGTGCATAATGTTTTCCAGCCACGAACCTTTCTATTGTTCTCGTATTTAGTAGATTCTATGTTACTCTTATACCTAGACTGAGTAAATATATATATATATATATATATATATATATATATATATATATATATATATATATATATATATATATATATATATATATATATATAATTATATGGTATTAATTAGATTGAATTTCAGCATCCAAAGGAATAAGAAAACAACTTATTGTGATCTTGTCTTGTGCATAATGTTTTCCAGCCACGAACCTTTCTATTGTTCTCGTATTTAGTAGATTCTATGTTAGTCTTATACCTAGACTGAGTAAAAAAAGAAAAAAAAAAGAAATATATATATATATATATATATATATATATATATATATATATATATGGTATTAATTAGATTGAATTTCAGCATCCAAAGGAGTAAGAAAACAACCTAGTGTGATCTTGTCTTGTGCATAATGCTGTGTATTATTTGATATTTATATTCAATGTTAAAGAGTACGCGTGTCCATGATATTAGCTGCTATATACGTGTGCACGTCTGTAGGCGTGCGTGCTGAACTTTCAGGTCCATTGTATACCAAGGATTATTTCATTCAATGGAACTTCGTTTCCTCGCAACATGCTGTTGGACTTTGATGGTTTTTCCTTTTAACTTTCTTACTTTGTTGAGGATTTATAAACAATGACCCATTATCTTCTTTCATTTTGTGGTAAATTTTCTCACGATCTTAAAGGGCCTCATTAGGATTTTTAAAAATGTTTTCTTATAATTCAATGAGCATGAAACACATGAAACAAGACAGACTTTAAAATTGCAGCTTGCAAACAATATTTTCAGCCAGACACATCCACATGTTCGAGTGCAAACTGTTTAAATCAGCAACATCCCGATTTTCTCGTCCTTTTTCTTTTCCGGCATCCCCTTTTGTCCAACAAAATGAATAGTAATACAAAGGCTCTAGGCACTGACTATTCGATTGTGCATATTTGTAAACAGGTCTGATGTTAGCGATACCCTTTCATGTCACAAAAGGGCCTGCAACGTGTGCAGGGAAACTTATCGGTTTCTTCTCCTTCCTCTCCATTCATTCTTGCCGGCGTGAAGAAAAAAAAAGTCATTAGGTCTATAACGGGTTTGGAGTACCGCCCAAATAAGAAATCAATTAACGAGTCAAATAGAGCATCTTATACCGCTTTGCTTTCACCCTGAAGGCTCGCACCCGGAGATCTTGTGCGACTTCGTCCGATTTCTCTCCGTCCATGGATCGGAACCACTGGGCGGTGAGGGAGGACAAGAGCTGAGTGTGGTCAATCGTCCTCCATTGTTCCCATCTACTCTCTTTGTTTGTTTGTTTGTTTGTTGTTGTTTTTCGTCCATACACAGGCCACTGTAATCGTTCAACGTTTCTCAGCATGACTGGAGAGGTTGAACAAAGTGAACACAATCATGAATGAATGAATGAATGAATGAATGAATGAATGAATGAATTAATAAATGAATAAATTATTTTTTTTAAACGTATTTATTCGTTTCCGTTATGTGTACAGAGTAAATCCATTTACCGGAAAGAAAGAAGTCTTACATAGGCCTCTGTTCAGCATGTACAAACACAATACATATTCATATATTAGAAATATAGTCTTATTTGTGTAAAATGGAAGTAAACATCTTTCGGTAATTTGTTTGAAATCAAAAATGAAAGTGAATGGTATAACAGATAGTTGAAACCAGGGTCTCACACACATAATGTACTTTTGTGATGTGTTTTACATTTGTTTGTTGCTTTCTGACAACTCGATCTTTTCATTCGCGATTATTAGTCACATTCCTGTCAGTAAATAGATAAATACGATCATGTGATGTGTACTTTGATTTATGTATTCCAGGGAACCATACATTCTGAGAATATTCTCTACAGAAAACGAATGTTATTGTGAGAGTAAAAAGCAAACGATACCAAACGATACCAAATGACAGAACGATATCAAATGATAAAACGAAAGAGCTAACAAAAGTGATATCCGTTCGGCGCTTGTACATTGTATCACGTCATTGATTCCGTTCTAGTGTCGGACCAACTTTGCCTATTCTTCTAGAAGGACATGAATGAAATCTGTCGAGCAACATAACCGGTGCTGGCGCAAGAATGCTGATGAGGGAGTTTACAAAATAACTGACCATTTCAACGTCGGCTTTGTCGGGCTGTTTACAAACAGAATATAATCGAGAATTTAATAGCATCCACTTATAAACAGCGGTCAGTCACATTCTAGCGTCTTCAATTTGTCGTAAAGGATATGAATGGGTTGGTTCAGAGAAGAATGCCTGCGCTATTTAATGCCGACCTGACTTCAATCGTGTACCGCGCGCCTCGTAAGAAGTGTCCTTGTGTGACAAGCAGACGACAGGACAATCGAGATATTGGCGGGCCGGTTTGTCCGCCTTGACGGGTTTCCCCAATTCATCGCTCTTTGTCTCCCTGTCATTGTTGAAATTAAGACCTCTTGCACATCCCCTTCTGTTTTCGTTGAAATCTTGTCAGAGAGGACAATGATTTCGGCGGGTTACAATTGCTAGTGCGACTCTGGTAAAGTTAATCCAATGGTATCGTCAAATAGAAAATAAAAGTAGAAAAAAAAAGAGCAGAATGTAACGAGGCGTGTTCTTGATGAGCTTCCATTTGGCAAACATCAAACATCCAATTACACGACAAAGTTCGGAAACTGACTACAATTAGCCCTGTCAGCCTACTTATGAATCGTCTCCCGAGTAGCCGGGGGGTGGGGGGGGGGGGGGGGGGGGGTCCAACCAAGGGCCCTGCACATATTGTGAGATGCCACTATTCAGACTGAATTATAATAATTTTGTGCTATTGGCTAGCCCAGCCGTGTGGGCGTAAAATCATTTTTGTTTACCAAATACAGATTTAATTACCAGTGTGGAATACGTGCGCTGAAATCGGCGGGGCGGGTTGCTGCAGTATCGATGGAGAAATAATTGTTATTGGAACATAAGAGGGCAGACCGATGGGTCTTGCATTCGACAGGAAGTGACGTAAACAAATTACAGGCGGGTGATGGTGTAAAGGTCCATTTTGCAGTGAAAGAGGTAACGATGAACCAAACATGATAGTAGCAGAAAACAATAGTGCTGAGATTGAGTTGAGATGTTGACGAAAATTTACAGGAACTCTGTGCGTTTGAGTGCTCTAATTTTTATTATTCTTATTATCATTATTATTATCATTATTATTAGTATTAGTATTATTATCATCATTATTAATATTCATTATTATTATTATTATTATTATTATTATTATTATTATTATTATTATTATTATTATTATTATTATTATTATTATTATTATTATTATTATTATTATCATTAGTATATTCATTATTATTATTATTATTATTATTATTATTGTCGTTATTATTATCATTATTATATTCATTATCATTATTATTTACAAGTTTACTCATGTTCGTGCATCAATTATCCCGCTATACTTGGGTATATCGTTTGATCAATAAACGATCAATACTCTTATTCATGGTTGGGGCACGGGTGAAGGAGCAGGAGAAGAGGAGAGAAGAGAAGTAGAAAAAGGAGGGAGGAAAAAATAAGGTAAGAAGAAAACATCTCGGCAATAAGGTTCAGGAATTCTATGAGTATGAAATGGAACTACGATTAACCATCATGCTGTCTGCATTATTACAATGTAAAGAACTAATAAAGAAAAACCCGCCAAAGTGGTCAGGTGAACGTTCCTTTTTCAAAGCATAATCATACCACTGAGTTGGGACCTCCCTGATTTATAAATGTACGGACAACACCTTGCCCTGTTTAAAGTATTGGAAAATGCAAAGTCTGTGTAATGCATGGTTTTATCGCAGAAAAGATGTCACCATGGTCACAGTGATTGCTGAAATGTTTGTTTAAACATAATTATGACGATTGTAGCAAACATCTGTGTTTCGCCACTAAATATCAGACCTTTTTTTTTTTTTTTTTTTTTTTCGAATTCCAAAACAGCGTGAGATAACATACTTGGCACAACTTCGTATTGTAAGTGAAAATGTGAAATAAAAGCGTGTATCCCTGTGGTCGCCTTGAGCAAGAATACAGCACTTCGACGCGTTTTTCATGTATAGGCCATAATACTACATGTAAATTGGTTTGATTTGACTGACAAACACGTGACTACAACTGAGTTTGGGGTATCTTTGTGAACAGGTTTAGTGTATTTAGTATAGAAGGGGGCGAAGAGTTCAATACTATATGTTATAAAGGAGAGCGATATAAGAGACAAAAAAATACTTTGAATAGCGAATCCGAATGATACTGTATTATGACAACGTGTGTGTGCGCAGTACGCCAATCGCAACGCACTTGTCGTGTATCAAACAATGAACACTCTTCCGCATGATGATGCGGCTAATCGGATATGGTATCCAGATAGAAACAACAATAAGGCGTGGGGATCGGTGTTTCAAGGATCGGTTAATTCGACGATCAAAATCTACCCCTCAGGAAAACTGACATGTCTGCGACATAAGAGCTGGTGCTGCCAAGGCTGAAATTTTACACGACATGAAATTAATATCGCTATGATACGATGCGTTCGTGTTGATGTCGACTGTATTTCTTGGCACTCGTCTGCAAAGCTTTGGGTTGAATAATAAGAATGAAACAAAACAGATTTTAGGTACCATGCAATCTCCAAGAGTCCACGACATGACCTCTCCTCCTTTGAAACAAACTAAATATATTTTGGCAAACTACATGGCCCTCTTTTAACCAAAACGCACACAGTGGACACGCAGGCATCATCCACGACTTTCATTTCTTCGTGTAAGTCGCTGAAATGATTTTTTTTTTTTTGATTAGATAGGAGTAAACCTTCAGGTCAACGCGCAATCTTCCCAAAATAAAAGCACAAATGAATACATAGGGACGTGATGATGAACCCTCACTCAATTCCAATATTGTTTATCTCCTTCGTCTTGCATCGCGTGACAGAGAGTACAGGGGGCGAGATGAAATCGTTTTGACCATTCCGTCATTTATCACCCAATGGTTTGCGGCGCTCCGGTCGCGGCGGAGGTAAACGTTAATAAATATTATTGGAACGAACGTTAAACAATGCCATTCTGGATACGGTGTGTCCGTTACGGTCCGCCAGCACTAGATATCTGAAAGAGATTTCGGATTCTCAATCATTAGGAGTAATCGAGACTGGTGGAAACTAACTGGTTCAGCTGAAAGACGGTCCAAAGGGGAGGGGGACAGTCTGTGAAGAAAAGGCAAATATCCTTTCACATTGAAAAATAATTTGTTTGCTTAGAAAATAATATCCATGCTAATCGAGTTCTTCATGGAGATTCTAAAAGCAAACTGGAATCACGTTAGTCCCAAGCACGTTTCTGTAATCACGTCTTACCAATCTAATCGTGGCCCGGATGTGTTTAACAGTCTGGCTTGCTCGATGGGAGTCTGAACTGTCTGCCTGAGGAGGTGAAACGCGGCTTGACATTGTAATCACTTCCTCCGGAACTGCTTGTACAATTTATAGTTACTTACTCGCACATAATACGCATCACTGCCTGTTTTATCAAATTGCTGTTTTGTATTAGGAGTCGGTGAAAGGACTATTTTCGTGTCTGAACCGTTCGTAACTGTAACCACGTTCAGAAACGTCTTTCCGAAACGTGATTACCAACATGCATTTAGTGCGTGTGAAACTCCCATCTGATCCAGTTAGGGGTGGGGGAGGGCAAGGGTTGGGGAGGGGTATGGTGATGGAAGGGGGAGACATGATACAATTATGACTGTTTGAGTTTGTTGAGTTGGGCAGCTAGAAATAGTAAGCCGACCCACAGTTCGATAGGCAGAAGGGTCAGCAATAGCATTCAGTTGGCATACTTGAGTGAATGAATGAAAAGAAAGAGACCCCCCTCCAACAATTGATAGCAACGATTCGTGAGTTCCATGGAAGTTTTGTCTTGTTTTGTTTTGTTTTGTTTTTGAGGCCAGCTCAAATGATTAAACTTCCTTGTCAAAAAAGGATATAATCAAAAAGAAAATATATATACCGCCTCGTGCTTGTGATAATTATCTTATCATCCAGTCATGATCTTATTGTTATCATTCTTCTTATTCTTCTCCTTCTCTTTTTATTGATTATATTATTAACATTGATGTAATGAATTATTACTATTTTTATTCTTATTATTATTATTATTATTATTATTTTTATTATTATTATTATTATTATTATTATTATTATTATCATTATTATTATTATCATCATTATTATAATTATCATTATTGTTATCATAATTATTATTATTATTATTAGTCTTCTTCTTCTTCTTCTTCTTCTTGTTATTATTATTATTATTATTATTATTATTATTATTATTATTATTATTATTATTATTATTATTATCATTATTGTTATTATTATTATCATCATCATCATCATTAGGCCTATTATCACTGTTACTAGTATTATTGCTATTCGTACTGCCATTAATACGACACGTATCACTGTTCATCCACCATTAGTAATTTATTGTTGTTCGGATATATTTTTCCCTTAGAATAATGTCACATGACAAAAATGTTTAATCCTTGTCATGCAGAGTTTAGTGGTAGGGTAATTGATAGATGTCTGGGAAGAATAAACATACCTGGACTATACGAGATAGTTAACTGGATGCTACATTTTACACCCCTGATTAGATGAACGACCACAACACAATGTCACTAACTACAGTGACAACAGATGGAATTACTGAAACTTTATTTGGTCTTGCTATATATATCTTCACACAACATTGTCCCCGGTGAGTTCACGTGGTTGAGGTATCCAGAAGCACGATCTGTTCCATGTAACATTATTGAGTATATCAATAATACGTGCAGACAGAGAAGCAACGATATTTTCTTTTAAACGTGTTGTCTTGTTGCTTACTACGACCTTTTGTTTTGTCTTCTTTGCGTTCTCAGGTTTAAGATGGTCCATCCTCCTAACTTATAGGCCTATTACTACTGAAGAGCGAGATCGGAGTGAAACATACCGACCATTTGTGGTTATACTAGCCCCAGGTGACTATACCAGCAGTCGGCAAACGGTGTCAAGACGACACAACGCGGCATACGAATGGATAGACAGGCTGGGGTGTTAGACCTACCTGTTGCCAAGTGTCTGAAGTCGTCTATAGGACAAGTCATCTCGTAGTCTCATAGTATCTATCTTGAAGCCTTCCCGGACGTCCAGAAGAACATCAGGGGCGATCCTCGCTGCCCTCCTGATCTCATGCCATAATGAATATGTATAGTGTAAACCTACATAATTGCATGCACAATAATGTATAATTATGATAATGTATAGTTATGTTAATGTACTGTGTATGACTCTCTCTCTCTCTCCTAACCTTTTCAGGACTGCCATCTTAATTCATTGTTGACATATCATACATTAAACATATTGCCAATGGGACAGAAAGAGTTAAATATCACATATATTTATAAACTCAAATACATATCAAGTTTTCTGATTTTAAATATATGTTGATATCATATAAAAATGTATATACCTGTCTCTCTTAAAATATATATACGTGTACCTACTAGTATTATGTTTTCTTGTTGCATACGCTGATACAATATTTATATACGCCATAACAACCTTTACAAATTGCATGTGTTACTATGCTCTAACTCATGTGAGATCATTAATTTTCCAAGAGTCCGTCTGCCCTTTGTACGCGTAAACAGCCCTATGATGACTAATCATTAGTGCATCAAACATTGATCCTTCCGGTCATCCTCAGATGTCCCCTTGTTGACCTGTAGCTGTTTGAATTCGTTGCTAAGCAAATCTCCACGAGCAACTTTCGATTAATGGCAAGAGATCCCGATCAAGGAGATGAAATAAGGTAAAAAAGGAGGAAGAGGAGGAGGGAAGGGCGGGGGTGGGGGTAAAATGATGCTGGTGTTGATTTGAAAAGGACGCGAGAGGTTAAGTCATCATCCAATGTTTCCTCAGTGCCTTTCCTTAGTAACCCCTTGCCTTCATCTCACCCCTGGCAAGCTGGAAGACAGGCTCTCCACACAGCTTCGTCTACATCTAGACGGCATTAGGGAGGCTCTTCGTCATCGGAGTGCGTTGTACGGACCGCGAGAATCAAAACGGTGCGGTGGTGTCAAAGAAAATACAGATGATAACCAATATACACGTTGTCAGGCCGACCGACACCTATGTACACCTCCCGCCGAATGAAATGATAATAATAATATTAGTTGACCTAATATTTGACGCTCGAGTTGAGGAGAGTGGGTATTATTAGCGCAGGGCCCTCCGTGCAAGCGGCTGGTTGTTTTGTTTCAACACTGGAGTGGGGGGACGTGGTGTGCTGCTGTACTGGTCGAGGTGTACCTCCGTGTATTTGCAGAGAAAATATTTAGCGTTGTGATTTATACGGCTTCGGCGCTGGAAAAACGGATGACTCGCCGGCTAAAGCTAACATAACTCTATTTGTACATTTTTTTCGTCTTCTATTTTATATCTTCATACAGTACGCACGGGCACACACATATCGCGGCTTATGAAAAGAGGAGCGAAGGAGTTACCCCCTGACGCTCTCATATAATAACTAAAACAACAAACAGGCAAATAAACACACACTCTCGATTCTGTTGTATTAAGGTCTGATCCAACCTCGCTGAGGCTTCATTTTGGAGTTTGGGCCTGCCAGAGAAGATACTGCTGCTGGCTGGCTCAGGGGCAATTTTTTTTTCTTCTGCTTTCGAAGGAGGAGATCTCTATTTTCCCCGAGATAGCAGATGATTGTGATGCGACAGCCACTGCTGCTCGGGAGGTTTCGACAAGGATGGACCGGTATCTTCTTGTATTTGGGATGATGATAAAGCGTGGATAGCTCACGATTTGAGGTGGAGTAGAATCAAGACGCTACGAACATGACTACCTGTGTTTCCTTGAACGCGTGTGCGCCTCGCGCTGTGTGTGTGCATTATGATAGTGCGTACATTTCTGATGGTCTCCACCGATCCGAAGCTCAAATTTCAAACAAACGCTTTGAAGAAGAAGAAAAAAAATACGCATATTTCCTGGAATCACGTTTCTGAACCTTCTCTGTTTTTGCTGAATATCATGTGACCAGATTATGATTGCCTGGAGGTAATGGAAACTATTCATCAAATAGTCACGTGGACACGATCTGCCAGAAGGCCGATCCGGATATAAAAGGAATATTGCTCCACGAGAAGTTGACTGGCGCCGCACAGTGCAGAGGTAAGCTTGTTGACCGTCGCGTGCATTCTGTACACACTGTACAAAAGCGCCACAAACATACAAACACAAACGCGCACACACATGCACACACACACGCACACAAACACACAGTGCTTGCACACTGTGTATTCATACTCCCCTCCTAACATGTTAGATGTTTCTTGTTTGGTTCGACAATCGGTGACCAACTTGAACTCTTTTATAAAAACGATCTGATAAGCATAAAAGTTCTGAGAAACACGAGGGATTTTGTTGCCATGTCGTTCGCTCACTTGACCACTATCTGTCATATTTGAAAGATGATTTTTTTTTTTTTTACTTTCCTCGTCACTAAATCAGCATCCCACCCCCCCCCCCCTTTACCATGCCTGGAAAAAGAAGGAGAATAAGATAATAATGCATACATTTCCCGTCACACACGACAAAACGAATTATTCAGCTACAAGACAGAAATATGCGAACACTTAACGTGAACTTGCCCGGTATTCGTATTCGCTTTTGATTAAAGTGAAGGAAGGAGAGAAAAAAAAAAATGAGTGCCGGGCTAAGGGAGTGGAAAGAAAAGAGTGGGAGAGAGAGGGGGAGAAATGGAGAGAGGTGTGAATTTCGGATTGCCCAAACCCAATCCGTGTAACAATAAACCCTCTCAACGAGAAATGGCTATGTATGGATTCAACGCGCAGCCTCGTTTTACCCTGCCGTTCTCGACTCGCTAACGAGCCAGCGAGACACAAACATTTTACCTAGCACCCTCTTACACCGCCGTCCATCCCTCATAACATTTGTACAGCGGAGATAGATTACACGATATATATTCCTGATTTTTTTTTCCTCTCCCTGTTCCCAATTTGAAGAAACTCCTTGACATCGCCAATGATCGTTTCCCTCTCGGAAGTAGGGGCATAGCCAGAGCTGGGGAAGATTGGGAGCTGAGGGAGAGGGTGGAGGAGGAATCAGTGTGATGTGTTAGTCCAAAAATGAAAGAAGGAATAATGCGGGCAAGAATAATTGCAAAGCTGTCATTAAACTCCCTGTTTTTTCCTAATTACTTGATACGACTTGGGAAGGGGGGGGGGTAATAGACTGCTACCTTTTAAAGTGGTTTGATGGAGATAATTCATCTTTTACGTATGCTTACGTATAGATATGTATATCTAAATTATTCGAAATTCGATAGTGATATTTTTGAAATAATCACCGATTCTTTTCGTGTATGCAAAGCTAGGGCACCTTGAAGACTATTATCATCTATGGTCTATTCAAGTTACTACTAGTACGCAAAGGAAATGTGAAACAAGATATTTTACTCTGATGCCTTAATCAAGTAGGGGGGTTGAGAAACGAAAGATAAGCAAAGACGAGATACTAATGATCCATTTAAATATAAACGCGGTTTTTTATCAAAAACAAAGTGTCAATCTGGTTGCGATTCTGAACACCGTGGGAATACTTGATACAAACACAGTGTAGCATATCAAAGTACCTATAAACCTCTTAAGTGGGTATTTGAATGATATCTTCCAAGCACATGTGCTTTACGTGTATCGTTCGTATGTTTGTTTGCTTGTACGAGTGTTATGTGTGTATATGGTGCAAAATTTGGCGTGCAGTGCTCCGCAATGTCATTTAATCGAGGACATTAATTATACGAGATATTCTTGTTTTTTATGTAGCTAAAACATATTATTCGCCCCAGGCCCCCAATGACTCCGCCTGACAATTTCATTTCATTTTTATTTAGTCTTCTTCTTTTTTTTTTCAATTTCTTCGAGTACGTTATGATTTATCGCCGATATCTGACCGGCGAAAGCTTGCGAGCGACGGCGTTGTCAGGATAAAATTTCTAGCCGAGGTTGTCTGAGGAGTTCTTCACAGCGCGGACATCATTATTCAAGCGGCTGTTTTGACTTGCATGATACTCAGAGTGAGTGCGGGATCGAGCCGAGAAATGCAACCGCAGCGGACCAGCATGCTTGAAGATATCCCGTGGCATAGAGAGGCAACGAGAGAGAAAGAAAGATAGATATAAGAAAGAAAGATAGATATAAGAAAGAAAGATAGATAGATAGATAGATAGATGGATGGATACATACATAGAGAGAAGGAGAGAGAGAGAGAGAGAGTGAGGAAAGGAGATATGTATCTCTATAGAATACTATTTTATAAATTCCTGCACATATTTCTTGCGAATTTGAACACAACATTTTATTCTACTTAATTTTCAGAAAATGAAATTTTCGCGTCAATATCACAAACGACACAATACAACGCATGATATCTATATAGGCCTATGTGTCTATCTACTTACTTATCTGTCAATAAATCAATCACTCGATCTATCTATATATCTGTCCATATAGTTATCTACATTACAAAATGTATATATATATATATATATATATATAGAGAGAGAGAGAGAGAGAGAGAGAGAGAGAGGCCTATGTATACGGTCATATACATGATTATACATATATGAAATATATCAATAAAAGTACATAAAACGTGATATCAATAAGGCATAATATGGCGCGTTACACCGTCCTGAGTTATTTTACTATTTTATCTTAAGCTCGTCAGCAAGTGTTACACCATCTCCAACAATAGCTGACTAAGCATTACCGGTCGCTTTCGTCCTGTCTGTCTGTACAGGGTGGGATGTATGACAGATAAATGTATCATAATTCTTGTAATCTCGTATGATTTTTTTAATGAAATTTCAAACATTCTTATAGACTGTTTCCTTGTCATTATAGACAATAATAGATAAACTGACGAAAAAGCGAATGAAATGAAAATGCATTCACTCGATGAATATACTATACAGTTTTCAAAGACTTTAATATTCTAAATCATTTATATGTAACGCAGCATCTGATATATCATTTGTCATTTTGAGGAGACGGGTTTTTGAAGAGACACTCGATCTTTATATTTCAAAACACGAATAAAAGACAGAGAACTCCTCCTTTTCACTCTGTTTTGAATTTGTGTACATAATTGACTAGTAATGCTTCGGCACTTGAAAGTACAATGGGTCCATAAATTTTCATCTCTTTCTTCCGTGCTCGTTAATAACCCCCTTTTTGTATAACTTGAAGAGGGATGATCGCATCGCAGTCGCAATCTTGCCTCGCCGAAGTCATCGAGTGTTCTAATCATTTCACTCGAGGCAATGCGATGATTGCCGACCATCAAGAATAGTCAGCTTTCTGTCATTTTAATACGTTTTTACTTTTTTTCCCGTTTTTGGTTCTTTTTTTTTTCAACCCCGCGCGCGCACATTTTGGCGCGTTTAAACTTGATTTAACGGGTGACAAGGGGCGCTGCATGCCGTTAATAGAGGCTAATGTTTACAGAAATTTCTGCCCAGAAAGGCACCGTAAAATTAATTAGAGCCGGCACCTGTACGACACGGGGAGGAGTAAGTAGGGCAGATTAGTCGTAATTCAAGTGACAGTCGATCGGTCGACGATGAGACGAATATAGGGAGGGGGCGGCGAGAGGGGTTCGACAAAGTAGAATGCAACTGGAACAAGGGCGACAGGCATTGGCTAGGTGGGGAGATCTAGAAAACTTGCGCTTTGTCAAATTATGTTCCACTGCAAATTCTCTTTCGTGGCGAAGAAGTGGGGTGAAGGTTCTTTGTCTTTATGCGTTTGTTTTAGTGATTGTGTGTGTGTGTGTGTGTGTGTGTGTGTGTGCTCGCACTCGCGCGAGTGTGCAATGTTGTTGTTGTTGTTGCTTATGTTTGCGGTGCGTGAATGGTATCAAGTGTCGCCGTGCATAACTGACCCATTTAAAGCGAAACAATCTTTACGAGTTTAGACGTTAAAAAAAAGAAAATGTAGCTCGCATTTCACGAAGAGCATTCATCCGAGTGTAAGTTTCATTGTCACGCACGCACGCAAACGCACACACATACTCATTCACTCACATATACACACAATGTAGGTACAATTATTATGATATTGCTCTTTCATATTTTTATTCTCTTTTTAATCCAGTATTTTGCACTTCGATATTCACAAACGCGAAGTTTGAAAGGACCAATTTCGATCTCTTTTAGCTGGACGCGTCTTTTTGTACCATACAGGGAGGTGGGAAACCCGCTCCCCCTCTCACTTAACTGCGTATTTACCAAGAGCCGTAACGAGCTTCAGTTGATCCCTCAGCTACGCACCCCTCGTTTTTTCACGACTGCTCGAATTCGCAAAAGAGATCTGTAAAGATACGATTGAACTATTGCACATTATATTTCAAACGAATATTTCCTGTCCGGGAAAATTGAATGTTGCGTAATTT
Organism: Diadema setosum; assembly: GCF_964275005.1. NCBI lineage: Eukaryota > Metazoa > Echinodermata > Echinoidea > Diadematoida > Diadematidae > Diadema > Diadema setosum. Next base: position 33,877,023 of record NC_092693.1, on the reverse strand, counting down.
CAAGATTACGTCATTTCACATCTAAGGTAGATGAACCCTGTTATGTCCGGGTTGAGAGAGGAGGTGGGGGGGGGGGGGCAAGCGGCTATTTCCTTCTTTTAGGACCTATTTTATGTTGCCACATGTGTTTTTCAAAAAGAAAATCATAATCGAAACCTTTCACCTGTCTTATTCTCAACAAGATATGTGTAACATATGAAAGACAACTTAGGGTGATTATGCAATAAGCTATCATCTTACATTTTTACATACTTGCTATTTCATTTGTTATTGTATCTACTTGAAGAAGATGAAACTGACTAAACTAAGTCACCCCATCGTGTGTTGAGAAGAGTAAGAGAAGAAAGTGAAACTTGACAGGAAATCACAATAGTTTTGCGAGAGTACAATTTAAAACCGTAAGTACGTGGATTCATTTTCCCCCTCGTCAATAGGTAGACTTCAATCTTTCCGGGAGAGAGATAGTTAGACGGATTCCGTATCTGTTGATATAAGACAAGAGATATACGCAATCCATAAGAAGCTTTAAAGATATTTATACAATGATTACAAACTCAATTAGTGATGAATTATGCGTGGTCATTACTTGAAAGGGATAATGAATAAGCTCAATACGAAAGAATTTTGCTGGAAAGAGGTCCACCCAAAAACTGAAGCAGACAAACGTTTTTCTTACAAACAAATTCTGAATCCCATAGATGTACAATTGTAACATAATTTTTTCCCCTTTTTTTTTTTCATGCAAGGATTCGCCTGTCTTAATGTTTGCGTGTGAACGTACATCCACGTCCGTGTACAAGCTTGCGTGCCTGTGTTTCCGCGTGGGCAGCACTTGGAATATAAAGAAATCACAGAGTGACATATGACTAATGTTCAGTACATATCAACTCTCCCCCCCCCCCTTTTTTTTGGGGATGGGAAAGTGGGGGGGGGGGGGGCATCATTTTCGACAGCACCAACTCCGACCCAACACCCAAATTTGAAGCAGTGTGTGGTATATATCAAACCGACAAAATAATAAACTTTAAAAATACTCTTATTCGGCAATATTGGTTTGATTAAATTCTCCGCAGACATATATTCCCAATTGTTATCAACGACACAGAATAAAGAATCAAAAAGGATGACAAAAATGAACAGAATAAAAAAACTCTAACATTGAGGGATGGTGCAATATTTTGAGATAAAGGCGGAAGAAAGGTTGGTTTAAAACATGTTCCTTCAACTGTCTTTGTCAGAACAGTTCTCCCTCACGAAAACAGACAATCTAGTGGGCTGGCATGTGGATATCCACACTGCTGAATACCACCAAGAATGTTTGTCTTGGTCATTAAAAAAAAAGAAAGAAAAAGGACCCCCCAAAAAAGAAGAAGAAGAAAAAAATGAAAATCAGACAGAGCCTAAATAAGAGTCCCTAATACTTACAATCACCTAATCTTATAGGGGGAATTGTGTTAAAATAGATCATTAGATGTTACGAAACAAGGAAGATGAAGCTGGAAAAAGAGTAATGTTTATCTAGGCCGCGTCACAGCCCTGCTAAGATAACAGTCTCCTCTTACGAGCAGCGAAGTTCAATTCCCTCCCGGTTTTTTGGCGCACAATTTTGGCTTTACAGTTATTATGTTGATACAGACCTTGTTTGTTTTTATATAGTATTCATTTTTTTTTTCTTTTTAATCAAATGAAGAACGAATCGTGGTTTGCAGAAATTTGAGGCTTTCGATTCTAATCCTGATGAGCGCTGGATACATGTATAGATATTTTGAGTAGATTTCAATTGCTTTTTTTTTTCCTAACTGAATATGAAAAATCTTTCAAGGTGTTGACCCTCAGATTATGTTACAACTCTAAATATCAAGATGTTACTTCAGTATTTGATGCTCAAAGAAATGCATGCTGACTTTTCTTTCTTTCAAACTGTGGTTAGTTTGGAACTGAACTTGGAAACGTACTTGTCATGTTGGGGTCATCTCTGTCTCAAAAAAAAAAAAATGTTTCCCCTCATCAATTGCCTTTTGAGAGCCTTTGTGTTAAAGGGGCCCTGAAATCCAAATGCAAGTTGATTTGTGTTGATTTATAATACCCTTAACATCACTTTTGCGGTGAAACACATTTCTAGAAACATTCCATATATTTTTAGCGATTTTTTCTTCTATTTTTCTTCAGATTACTTGGGAACGCCCACGAAAAAAAAAAATCCTTCCAAACCAATCAATATTAATATTCTTGAGATGACATCATCTGTCAATCATTGCTAAAGTACTGAAATGTTTAACAAAAGACATTGGAATGCACCTTCCCCTCGACTCAGCATAACTCGCATGTTCCCTTGCCATGTCTTTTGTTAGTCACATTAATATGACAGAAACATTCAAGTTATGCTGAGTCGAGAGGCGGAATTGTCCTTTAAACAGGACAATCGAAAGACGTGAGATGTAATATGTGTGTTTGTTTGTTTGTTTGTCTCATTTTTCCTTTGGAGAAGATGGCTGGGTAGCCTGTATTCAGCTGCACTAGCTGGTCTTAGTTCCATGGGGTCCAGTTGGATGTGATGAGGGACCATTCACCTGGTTCATATGCACCCTGCTGTTTACGATAAATGAATGAAGCGTGATCTTTTACGTGCATAAGTTGTGACTCTCTCATGCATGGGACCTCCCTTTTATGTCCTATCTGAGGGACAGAGTTTTTGCCTTTTAGTTTTCAGAGGGAACGGTATGATTACAAACAACATTGCTCAGCTATAGACTTGGGAATCGCACCCGGGTCATTTGGCTTGGGATGCAGACGGGCTACCGAGTGAACCAAATCGCCATATGAAAAGATGTTGGCAAAGACACATAAATCAAAGTCATGTTCTTCCATATAGTCTACTTCTGATATTAAAAAGGAACAAATATCGCACAATGCAAACACACGCATGCATCACAATTCTTTTCTTCTTATCAGCGTTTTTTATCACATGATGAAGTACAACATGCAATCAAATAACATGGAAAACGTACAATTTAAAATAGTTGGAAACGGATTATACTTTTGAAATTCTAGCTTTTGACATCCCATGGAGGAAATGGAAGCATGAAAGTGCATGGAGGGAGGGAACACAGATGAACGGTAGAGACTATGTTTGAAATACTCAACGAAAGGTGAAATGTAGTTAGTAGCTCAGTACGTGACACGTCGAGTTAATTGTCAAACGGTATAAGTTCACCGTGCCAATATGTTGGCTATAATTATGTTCAAGCACCTGCGAACAAAGCGTGATAGGCTCTCGAAGAAGAAGGCCAATTCCTGCTTCGCATGTCTGTCGTGTTTTGTTTCTAGGGTAGTGACGGTAAAACATTTTCCCACCCACTTCTCCTCATTGCCTGGCCAGGGTATACTGGCTATTCCAACAACTTCCTGAAATGGAGTGTTTCTATAGTTTACACACACTTTGCGGGGGTTCACGTTTTCAGTCCAGGTTTCAGTTTTAGGGTTTTGAATATTATATAATTATGATTTAGAATAGACAACTAATTGCTTGAATCGAAATTGGCATCGCATCGAACTAACATGGGGGCGGACAAGTTTGTTGCCTTGATGGTGACTCAAATGTCCTGGATTGTACTCCTGGGGTTATGAGACGCATGTTTAAAATGCACTTCCGGGGTCCGCAGTTTTGCTGTTTTGTTGGTTAAGCACCAAGACTTATGTATTTTGATGGAAATCCACGTGGGAGTTGAAACCATGGATAGATTAGGATTAAGATCATGAACAAAAAATCTAATTTCTCTCGCGTTACATCATCGTATTAATCGTACACACACGTACAAAGTGCACAGATATTTATAGAATTTGTGTGATAGTTAAGGTATTTAAAGGCTGAATACACGACCTAAATGTGCGTTTCTCATATGGTGGAATATCGGATTATACTCCTTTGTACGCTTGGTTTCAGTACCTCGTTCATTTGTTGATGTTGTTGTTTTTTGCAGTTCATTTAATAGATGTGTCGATATTAGTCACAACAGCAAACACATCATATTGATGCACATCGCATATCTTCTTCACATACCTACTTTTATTAATTGGTCAACTCATAGTCATATATTCTATGCATACACGCTGCTTCTGATTTTACGCAGTTCCACACCTCACTCTATACACTCGCCCTGTTGTTCCGTTACACTAACCACCGAGCCTCATTTCGAATGTACTAATATTCTTGCTTTATTTGTGGTCAACTGAGCTATTTAGTTACCGTGAACGTACTCTTATTTGAAGAAATATGTCCAGTGGGTGGTGGGTATTCATGTCATACATGATCCAAGTTTGCAGGCATTTACAAATTGTACACTAATAACAATACACCCTCACAATCGATGAAATATTACTCAAACAAAACATAAATAACAAGTACGTTGGCTACACTTATTATCATACTGTTAGAAATGATATATTTCCTCTTTTATGTATTGTGTGATCACAGAAAAGGATTCAGACTTAATTCATTTTCGCTCCTTCTCTTTTTCTCGTTTGACTCTTTCTATACAAGATTAAAACTCTCATATTTCGCACCCAAGACAAACCGGCTTAGTCTGGAATACAAAGAAAAAGATAATACTTTCTGTTCTAAAAGAAATAGTAAGAAATGGGGAAGAATCGTTACATAGAGAAAATCCTGTTAACAGCAGAAGGGCAAAAGAGGGGGGGGGGGGAAGATATTAGAAAAAGGAGGGGCGTTCTGACAAAAAGTCGAATAGACAGCTGAGTTCAGTTCAAGCTTTCTAAATTTCCCGCTGTTATTGATCCAAGAGGATACAGATTCCATTCATCTCTGTTACTCCAAACGAGATGTAACCGCAATGACAGTTTTCTTGGCATGTTTCTCAAATGCCCAACATTATCTTTTGATGATAATCTGGCTCAGGTACAAAGGATGAGCCATAGAGGGCTTGATCATTGCTGAACAGAAATATTCCGCATGGTGTAAAATTGCCGGTAAGTGTAGACACTGCATGTATACGAGTTGGTAAAAAAAGAGAGAAACGAAAACTTTGCCTCTTTGGACGATACGTCGCGCGGTGTCTGAAGATAATGACGCACAAGTGAGATGAGGAAAGATCATATGGACGCCAAAGAGATTCCCATCGAACTCTCAACAATGGAGCCCGCTTTGCCCCTGTCTCGCTTTCCCTCGTAGTCCGTGTCAATGAGCTCGCGTTGAGACGGGGAAACCGGGGTGCAGACACGGCGACAAAACGGAAAGGAACACCGTCTCTGACACGGTGCTAATGAATTGGGTTTGCATCGTATGACAATTTCTATCCTTTCGCTGCGGTGTCGAACTAAATCGTATATGCATTTATCCATATACTACAATGGACAAAGAAAAACTGTCTTCATTTTCATTCCTCTACATAGTCACCTGACGATATTCAAATTGTGTGTACATTGCATTCTATATCTTTATATCCCTGTAAATTCTTGGCTGTGTGTGTATATGGTCCCGTGTGGAGGTTAGGGGAGGTGTATATAGTTGGTTAATAGTATTAGTTGTCTGTGCGTTGGCGTTTGGGGATTATTTAGCAGAAAAGTGTAGCAGACAGAGTAAAAGGATAATTTGGCAATCAGCAATCACTTTCTACGAGTGTGTTTAAACTTTGGCAAACACACTAGTATGTACCTCTGTCTACGGTGCAGAAAGAGGGAGAAAGGGGATGCTGAGGGGGTGACAGGGGGTTACTGACGGAGAAAACGACCGAATACTTTGAAATACATCATTATGTAACCATAATTTTAATCTTACACTAGAAGATAGCTGTTGGTATATCAGAAATCAGTGTACACACATATCCCCCACTGCTTCGTTTTAGTATAAATACAAATCCCGGGGATCTTAATTTTAATCTATCATACTAAACTCCAACCTGCAATGCGGGCCTCGATATTTTTGAAGTGGCATAAACGCAATGAAAATAATATTGAAAGGCTTATTCGAAACCGCGCGTAAACTGAGCGCAGGAAATCGACCATTCATGATGTTTGTTGTAGCCGACTTTCTTATTATTCGTTTAGCGAATTGTAGGGTTTGATTATTCAATGGATAAAATAATTTCCTTCGACCCGTCGTTTCGTTTTGACTTCTAAGCTTTTCCTGAAAGCCGCGTTATCACGTGATATAAGAACACAAAATGTGTTATGAACGAAAACACGACGCAGCGAAGGACTCCTTATATTTTAAATGCTTGATGTTCCACCGAACAGAAGTGTGCGTTTCGTCGGAAAGAACAGAAAAAACAAACAAACAAACAGAAAAAAGAGATATCGTATTCTGTCAACAAAAAACTCGTCTTTTACCATCATATTTCCTCTTTTCATATAAGTGGGATTCTAGTCACGTGGAGATAATAGATACATATGGAGAAGATTGAAATTGTAGGTGGACCAATGAAAATTTGATCAGAATGGGTCACCGAAGGGATATAAATCAAAGACAACAACTAAACTAAGAGCAGTGGAAAAAAAATCATTGCGCATGTGTGATAAAGTGGCACAGAGAGAGAGAGAAAGAGAAAGAGAGGGAGAGAAACTGATAGTCGGACAAAAATGACGCACTTTATTATAGACAAACGGATTTTGGCCTACGTCGTGGCATGAAATTGCCACATTGAGAAGAAAAAGAGAGGTAAGGGGGACAGTGAGAATATGAGAGACTCAGAGATAGATAGTGAAATAGATAGATAAGTAGGTAGATAGATAGATGGATAGATATAGATAGATAGATAGAGAAATAGATAGATAGAGAGAGAGATAGATATAAAGATATATATATATATATATATATATATATACAAAGAGAGATACAGATAAATAGATAGATAGATAGATAGAGAGATAGATAGATAGAGAGATGGAAAGATAGACAGTTAGATAAAAAAGATGGAGAGATAGATTGATAGCTAAAGAGATATAGATAAAAAGAGATAGATAGAGAGATGAAGAGATGGATAGATAGATCGATAGACAGACAGAGAGAGAAGGGGAGGGAGAGGGAGAGAGACGGGAAGAGAAATGAAAGAGGACAGGCTTAATGCATCGATGCCTCTTTTCAAATCATCATATTGCATGCTATCACGGCCCGTTTGGCGAACTGAAGGTGATTTTACGCCTGATCACCAGGAGCCAGAATGGGAACACCAATTTCAAACTCCACGGATGTTCTCTAATAACCAATGATATCAGTCTCGCAATCTCCATCCCTCTCTCCCCCTCCCTCTCTCGCTCTCTCTTTCTCTTTGTTATTCTTCTTCCCTTTTCTGTCTGTCCTTTCATCCCTTTCCCATCTCTAGATCTCTTGGTCTCTGTTTATTCGTTCCTTTTTTGTCCCCTCGCATTTTCGTGTTGTCTCCACCTTTCTTGTCATCATTTTAAAGCTGATCGCATTGTCTTTTCTTGCTCTTACACGGAAATTAAGAATTGATGGGATGCTACTTGGAATGTTTAAGATACCATTCCCCCTTTTTTTAAATAGAAATACAATAACATATCCCGCTCAAATCAGTTTGCGCTTAGACAAGGAGAAACTTGCATCACAAAGATTGCTTTGCAGGATGATACATATAGCTCGAGGAAGTATAAGTACGTGCATGAAAGCAGTATAAATAATGGAAGTGAACGTTTGATTGCAATAATATTGCAAGCAGAACATCGCACCCAATGCCTGAAAAAAGAAGAAGAAGTTTTGAATCTGTCTGTGGAAGTACGAAGTACATGTGTATATTGCTGTATCTATTCACTCGAATCAAACCACGTGTCACATGTGGAATACAAACATTATAACAGTGTATAGTATTGTAAGCTAACGAGCGTGTCTACATGAATTGATATTGTGCAGTTAAGATGTGTGTGTGTGTGTGTGTGTTTGTTTGTGTGGGGTTTTTTTTTTGTTAGTGTGGATAGGGTATTTTGTAGAGCTTGACGAAATTTCAAACTCCTCTGTTCAGATTAAGATTTACGTGTCTCTAGCTGCAGTCTTTGAGGACAACAACTGTCTCGGTTTTGATTGCATTTTTTACACCATCCGTGGATAGCAAATCTTTGACGGAGTTTAGGTCTCCCTTAAGCCATGCTCCCCGAGATAAGGGTGACTCACATAGACACTATTATATGTCATGCCCACCCACCGTAAGCAACGACTTAACACAAATCGGAGGAAGGTTGCCAATTTAATTGTAACGAACCATCGGTGGAAAATCCACCATTCATGCCATGTAAGAGGGGGGAAAAAGAAACTAAGCTGGCGCCTCGCTACGAGAATCGACACGCTCGACTTCATCCGTTTTCGATCGGTGTTGTGCAGTGTTGTGGGTGATCAAATGCACTTGCGGCACAGTTGGTATATTATTGCGTTCAGTAGACTCAACCAGTGTATGTGTTGTCTTACGCAATTATTTCTCCGACAATATCACAATTCTTTCCGTCTTTCGACCATATTAGCTAGTTTATACAGTGCCGGCAAAATATGCGCATTTAGTATTAAAAAAATTGTACAAGTTACTAAAAACAAACAAGTAGAAGGCATTGAAACACGATATTGAATTTCGATCTCGACAAATCACAACTCCAAGGACGGTGCTAAACACAGATGACGAGTTAAAAATGACTGCAGATCCTGTTAAGACTCTGGCCTGTGTAAATAAGATGACATTTCATATAGGAAGCACTTTTATGTGTATCATTTATCTATTTCCATTCAAAGATATCAACTGAATAGCTGATAAGCAAACAAACAAACCTATTAGCAGAGGAAAAGTAGATAAATTCAAATTTGATACCGATAGGATTTGACACGTATAATAAGAAGAGGTAACATAGAGTGAATAATTGGTTGTTATTGCTGCGCATTAAATCATGGAAACCGCTGCGCGTAGCTCATGTCTAACTCCTTAAACAATTTATCAATGGATTACATAAAAGTAATTTTCCCGCGTGTGCAATAATAATGACGTCTGCTCAAATCTCTTTAACCCTCCATGCCGTAGGGAAATTGCTCGTGTAGGTCTACGGTATTAATGGAATTTTGAGCCGATGGTTCTGAGAAGATTGATGTCTTGCAAATTGATTTCCGTTGTTTTCTAGAATGTGTCAGTATTAAACAGAATGCTCTTAATTGTCACACCTTCAGTGTGGTGTTCCTTTAAGGAGAACAAACAAACAAACAAACAAACAAAGAAGTTTCTATTGCATTTCTATAACATTAATGCCGTTTACGTAACAACAAATTAGACATGACGCTGCAGTTACTATTATCATCTATGCGCAGCCGCTTCGATTCTTTGACGCAATCACAGTTGATTTATTTGGCGTACTGGACCCTGTTGCATAAAAGTTCAGATCAAATATAAGTCAGAAAATCAAATTTAAGTTTGTGAATACTCAATCATGATTGGCTGATGCCTGATTTATGTTTGATTTTCTGACTTACATTTGATTTCATCTTTTTATGCAACTGGGCCCAGCTGATGATTCTTAGTGGTCATAGCTGCCGTTGTCTTATGACTGCTTTCATAAAGTATTCACCTTAGGTATTTTGCTTTTATTTCAACAATCTCCTTCAAAATGATGTCCCAAGTATTATCTTTTCTCAAATGATGGGACACCCGTATTGGCTATATGAGGAATGGCCTTGATTATAAGCACACACTGAAGTGATGGTGAGCAAAACGACGAACATGCTGCTCTCTGTTTGGAGTTGTTTAGTGAGAAGTTGCATGTTTACAGGTAGGTCCAACTTCTGGCAAACCGCAAGAGGGTCTACACCTCGATATAATACCACACATTGTGACTGCTGGAGAGGGGAAGAAAAAAAAAGGAGAGCGAATTATTATGCCTCAAGTCACCCTTTCTTTTCCTGTCGAGGACAGATCACATAAACGTTTACACTAAAATTCACTTCTCCGCTTTATGCGCTCTCTCTGACAAGACGTACAAATATTCCGCCGAAATCAGCAGGGGGAGTTCGAGCCTTGCCTCCAGTCCCCGAACCTTCTGCGGTAGAACGTGCTGTTGGTTCGCCCACATAGCTTGCGCAGCGAGCGGTCCGTGGCAGCTCTCAATGCCCGCCCGTCTTGGCGAATAAATGACTCACATCCGCCTCCTCGGCGGCGATGGGTCTCTTCAACAAACGCGACACGGAACGCGCGCACACTGAGAAAAATCAGCGCGAAATTCGTGCCATCCCGAGCAGTTTCTTTTCATTGTCTACCCTTTCGCACACTATCGCATTATTGGAATATGCAACATTATTAAACGGACCAGAAAGAGAATAGGTAATCCGGTTAGACGCGCCGTCGCTTCGCCTATATTCTTCACAGTTTGTTTAATAAACCGGACGGCTTGTACCCTTTTCATGAGATCTGCAATTATTGTGCGAATTTTCACAACTCGCCGAGATTGATTTTGCGAGTTTGGATTACCCGCCCCGTCCATACACGGCGTTATCTGCGAAACAAATATCGGCCGATACACATTCATGGGGAGCTTTCCAGAAAGGCGTACTGTGACACCAATGCACAAGTTTCCACTGCTATATATTCATCAATCATATCCTCGTATATAATAATCTCACAAGCACACACATATTGTAAAGAACCAGGATATCACGCAGAACACCTATATAGGTTGAATAAAACTGTTGTAAATGTTTATCATAGAAACAAAGTTTGTTTAATTTAAATACATCAAAATCCAACCTATCGAGTTATGTATTCCGCCCATCTAGTCTGGTAAAAAAAAAAAAAAAATGAATCATCCTCAAGATAGAATAAATTTAATGTTGTACTACACCTAATTCATGGAAATGCAAATTTTGAAAGCAGCAGTTAAAAGCGCGAAATGCAAACTGTCCGGTACGGGGTGTGCGGTAGGTGTTGTGTCGTCCAGTGTCATAGGGTCGAATACGTGTTTCTTGTCAACCTCTGGAAAGTGGAACAGATCACGAGCTGTGAACCATGCCTTGTCGATTACATACTCCTAGAATCATTCCAAGACGTCCGTGCAAATCTAGATGAGCATAAATGTATCAGAATATTTCGGGATGAAGTCTAATGAAAGGAGTTTGAAAATCCATTGGTCACATGCACCGCCTACCTCAAGGCACTGACGAGTGTGCCATATTGCAACAAAGTAAAATGTACGTTTATAGCGAGCGCTCTCTCGGTTTCTATTGAACAGGCCTTTAAAAATAGGGACAAGACTCATGCAAAGTCTAGATTCCTTCTGCTATATCATTAGTTTTCATCCAGCGCTTTCGAGAAAAAAAAAAGATACATAAAAGATGAGTACTCTAATCTTGAACATAGATATGCAGAAAGCATTAAACCACGCATACAGCCTTTTTTTTTACATGATACGTGATTAAATGTTACATTGTGCACAAAAAATTGTCTTTCAAAAGAGAAGAAAAGATAGACAAAAAATCAACAACAATGCTTTTCGTCATGCATAACTGGTTTGTTAGTGTTGCACTGGAGTACACTAATACCCCATGTGTTACCAATTTTTTTTTTCGTTCTTTCCTGTTATTTCATTTCTTGTCAGTTGACATTTCTTGTCAGTTGACATTGGTTTCTTTGATTTTGTTTCATATATTTGTTTGTAGTTTCATGAAGCCATTATTTGCTTTTAATGTATTTCTGAGGGTCCCATATCGTACAAGCTTGGCTTTTTAGTGGGACCCTCCATTTCAATTACCATTCGTGTAATATGCATATGTATATACCTTATAAATGCAATTGTATGTCGTTACTCATCATCACATGTATCTTGTTGATGTACGTTTATCGAAATTACTACAAATTTGTTTTGTTTATGCATTGAATATAATTTCTCCTGTTTATTTAATGGAAATGAAAATAAAGTTGAACTTGAACTTGAACTTGACAATTGCGATGTTCAACAATCTGGCTTTTCTCTTCACGGTTTTTAGAACCCATTCTCATTGAGACATCGTGATGTCGAAGTGGTTTGGAAAAAAAAAAGTGTTTTACGATTGGTCTCATCTCTCCGGGATCCAAATCCGTAAAATTTATGGTAAACATTGAGTTGCGATCGTAGAGAGGCGCTTTGAAGAACAGAGTGAAGGTATGTATTCCGGTCTGGGGTGGATATGAAGGGCACGCCATCGGGGGGTTTTTACCATCAGGGGTGAGAGGAGATCACGTCGTTTTGCACGACTGACCCGGTCACTGCCGGTAGCGAGATATCCTCCAGCGGTAGGCATAGTTGGATCTCCACCCACTCACCAGCGCCCCTGTCCACTACCACTACCACTACCACTACCACTACCACTACCACCTACCACTACCACTACCACTACCATTACCACCACCATCAATTACCTCCACGACCTCTCAAGTTATTGTAGCTCCATGGTCTAACCATCTATGCATCACAACTAAATAAGCCAGATCGCAGTTACACTTTGCGCATGAGCAGAAGAAAGGTCATTCGTACCAACAGGCATGTTGTTTCTTAAATTCACTGGGATAAGCCTTTGTGATGTAATGATTATTCATGTAATCCTTATAAATGCTGCTTGCCAGCACATCCACCTGACAGCAAAGTGGTATTTGGCAATATCAATACAAAAGAGATAAATTGTTAATACATTCAATGCAAAATAATGAAATGGCTGTTTACCCAAGTGTTAATCGACAGATCATTCTGGTCATCTGGTCTATGCAAGTTCGTTCTTTGTTTGAACAGGATCAATGAATTCCATAAATTGTTATGTAAAGCTTACGAATTACGTTGCTCTAAAACGAGTGAAGTGACCCTAACCGACTGAGAAAAAAAGAAAGGTCATTCGGACCAATGTGCCCATGAGCTAACTCCGAACTGGCTTATAGAGATGTGCGCCCGAAAGTAAGTTACAGAGAATGAGATAAAAGCGCAGGATGACAACAAGATGATAATGATATCAGCGCAGCAACGAAGTGTCCAAAGGAAACTTATTGTGTTCATTATCAAATCTTGGCAACTTATAACAACTGTAATTGCTGCTAAACGTTGACTCAGTCATTAAGTCTTGCCCAGAGCACTGAGGTTAATTCAAGTTTACATATATCAGCCTAAGTTCACCCAAGTTACGGGTAACAAAATGTATAGTTTACAAGGATGAATGATTGTCATTACTATCATCATTATTAACACTTATGTTTGTATTGCTATTATCAACATTATAATTGTTATTATTGCTGTCATTACAAGTTATACCATGATTACAGTTATCATTACCATCATCACCATCACCATAATAATAATAATAATAATAATGATAATAATAATGATAATAATAAAAATGATAATGATAATAAAAATAATAATAATAATAATAATAATAATAATAATAATAATAATAATAATAATAATAATAATAATAATAATGATAATAATAATGATCATAATAATGATAATGATAATAATAATAATAATAATAATAATAATAATAATAATAATAATAATAATAATAATAATAATAATGATAATAACAATAATAATAATTAGGGCGGTGAGTTGGCTCAGTCGGCAGCACGTCTGCCTCACGATCACGCGGCCCGGGTTCGAACCCGAGTCTGGACTGAGCAATGTTGTATGTAATCATACCGTCCCCTCTGGCAAGAGGCAAAACACTCCGTCCCTCGGATAGGACATAAAATGGAGGTCCCGTGTATGAGAGAGTAACAACTCATGCACGTATAAGATCCCGCTTCATTCATTCATTCATCGCAAAGAGCAGGGTGTTTAAACCCGGTGAAGTGGTCCCACCTCACATTAAACTAGACACCATGGAAGACCAGCTTAACGTAACTGAATATGGGTTATACAGCCATCTTCTCAGATGGAAAATGAACAAACAACCAAACTGATAATAATAATAATAACAATAATAATAATAATGATAACAATAATAATGATAATAATAATAATAATATTAATAATAATAATGATAATGATAATAATACTGATAATGATAATAATAATAATTATTATTATCATAATTATTATTATTATTATTATTATTAGGATGATAGGGAACTTCGTAACTTTGAGCACATTTTTGTAAGAGTATGCCCATCAACAGAGAGCTGCAGTGACAGAACGCGACGGTTTGAAATGAGAGGAAGAGAGAGAAAGAAAGAGAGAGAAAGAGAGAGAAGGAGAGGTAGAAAAAGAGATGGGGGTCTTCTTTTTTGAAAGGGAAGGGGTTAACCTGCCTACTCTAGTTTCCAATCGATAATTGGAATCGCCATTCGCCCGAAACCGCTGGGAAATCTGCGTGGATTCATTCATTCATTAAAACAACGTCTCCGATCGCACAAGCATAACAAACCCCTGCACGAAAGCAATGCTCACGAGAGAGAAAGGGAGAGATAGACAGACAGAGAGAAAGAGATAGACAGACAGACAGACAGACAGAAGGAAAATGAGAAGACAAAACAACACCAACAATGAAAAGGAAGCCTGCGCATCTCCCTATCCTACACAATCAAATATGTATCATGCTACTTAACGCAGACAATGCAATAAGCATTGTATTGACATAATTTCTCGGCGCAGTAATTAGTGTAATCGTATTTCAAGGCTGTGTCAGCCCGCCCTTACTGCCTTTGGTAAGCGTGTCGGTTATTGGGAATACGCAATTATCTCAGAAGATTAGTAAATTAGGACGGGGCTACGATCAGCCTTGGCTGCCGCTCTCACAATGCGACTTGCGCGGCCAGCGATGAAACTTTCTCCCACTCTCTGCTACTCTCGATCTCGATCTCTGCAAGGATGTTGCAGGTTGATCAGGGAACTGGTCGTGTGCTCCGCGCGGCATAGTTGGAACAAGATGATGAAAGGAAAAAATAACACGAAAATAAACAAAGCAAATCTAAAGAGAACATACAAAACAATAGAACGATGAGCGGAAATTTGAAAGCGTCATTTCCAAACGGCTGCACGACCGGTACCCGGTCGGCATCGATTGCATGGACCTACACAACGTACACCCTGTGAAATTAAGACATCACTGTTCGGAAATGAAAGTAAGGATTAACGGTGCATGAATATAAAGGATAAAAATTAATTGGAGAGACGGAAAAGTCTTGCTGTAATGTATTATATACAGTGCTTTGCTTTCTTTTTCATTATTTCTATGAAAAAAAAAGTAGCAACCCAACAAGATTCAACAAAGACTTCAGGAAAGGCCAATACCCTGCTGGAAAGAGCACATTGTCCCACAGTGTGGACTGCAATGTGAAACACAGTGTGAATACATTGTGAACACAGTGTGAAATCTCTGCACACTGTTAAATTCGAGCGTTTCAACATTGCGAACACATTGTGAATCATCTGCTCACATTGTAAATCATCAATTCACAGTGTGAAACAGAACATGTGAACACTCTGTGAAAATCCACACCACAGTGTGAAACCATCTTCACACTGTCAAATTCGAGCATTTTCACAAAACCGACCATGTGAACACACTGTGGGGGACACTGTGTTCTTTCCAGCAGGGTGGGTGTCTAGGGAGGCTAAGGAATGTCCCACCGCATCTCATTTGTCAAGGAATTGTGGCCAAAAATTACAAAACTTTAGAAATTATCTTTTAGACTGTCCCATTTTAATATCTGATCTGGTTTTTTTTTTTTCTTTATTATGCTCTTAAAGGCATAATTTACTATTTGCAGATGAAACAGAAACCCAGATCTAGTGCTTCAAAATAAATAGTTCTAAAATTAGGGTTAGGGACAGAAACAACTACAGTAAAATTTTGACTCCGTATAATCGATGTTAAGTATTGTTAAATACACAAAATATGAACAATCGTTACAATAAAAATGTTTCCAGACTAAACCGTCTACATTTATGGTTTATTGAGAAAAATACTGATATCTCCTTATATTTTAGGCTTTATTGCGAAAATTTTATATGGTAGGATGTTTTGTGATACAACAGACCTGCTCATATGCATCAAATGTGATATCTTGAAAAACATTTAAATCACTGCTCCCAAAGGTAAACTGGACCTTAAATAGTCACGATAATCAGCAAATACATTCTAGATTATGGAGTAAAGTTTCCACTTGCCACAGTACTTTCATATCAGGTCAAAACGAGTGAAGGCGTATTAATCCATTTCAAGGTGAACTATTTGGTGGGACAAAGAAGGAGGAAAAACCTTCTTTTTTCTCATAAATATCTATTAGATTAACATCAAAAGTAGATAACTGAAACCTTAAAAGAAGCGATATTTCATTTGATTTTAGGACAATTTCCCCGTGGACAATTGCTTTAGACCCTTACCTGCTGACACTAACCATCATTCTAATCCTATACCCTGAACCTAATCCTGACCCTAACCCAAATTATAACCCTAAAACTTACCCTAACCGTAATCTTTACTCTAACCCTGTCACTAACCAGTATTTAGCCGGGGGTAATTGTCCTCGGGGGTAATTGACCTGATACGATTCCATCCGTTTAACTTCGTGGATGCCTGACATTTGCCTGAATAAATCTTAATAGCTAGGTTTATGACAACGAAAATGTACAGTGTTGATGATTAAAAGAAAGTCATTCATATGTACCATTCCTTTTTGTTCCTTAACGATGGTAGATTCAACAGAAAATAAAAAGGAAACGTCTTATCTGTTGACACATGCTATATATTAACTTATTTCTTAAAACTTTATGGCTATCTGTTTAAGTAATCTTGGCACAAGATGAAATTATACGACTCCGATGCATGACACAGTTTGTTATATCGGAGCCTGGATAGATCTTGATCAATAGCATTGTAATAGTATGAACCGTGTATCATTATGGTCGTTTGACCGTCTATAACCCCGCCTGTAACCATAACCCCGACCCAATTGATATTAAAACACAGACAGTAGAATGCTATTGATGGAACATCACTACTTGAAGACGAAAACTCCAATAATCTTGGACTTTCAGTCAATTATTGTAAATGGATACTAGCCAATAACGCGCTAAAGATTACAATAAAGACTTTGGAAGTTTTCACTTCTAGACGCTCCCAAACAGCTTGACTTTTCATCATCGTTGTCTTAAGGTATGACAATAAATGCCCACTCTTTAAAACTTTACGATATATTAAGATGAGGAGCGAGATATCATCAGTATGGAGACGTATTGTCGTCCTATTTGTCTTCATTTTCACACAGCCTGTTTTGTAATATTCCACAACGCGAGACACTCTTTTTTTTTTCCTGTCTTTTTTTTTTCCGGGATCGCTACAGGAACTTACGACCGTGTTTTTCCACAGCGAGGGACCCTGTATAAAAATCGAAACCCTGCGAAATCTGGTTTCTTGTAAGTGGGTATTTCCTCCAGTTTTCTTCATTTCGTTCCAAGACAAACACTCCTTATGCATAACTACAGTATACGCACTAATGAAAACGGGGACAATCCCACAAAAAGGCTGTGTGAAAGCGTTTAAAATGTTTCTACACTGATTAGGTTCTATGAACGTAGGGGCAAGAGACACGAAATGGGGGCAAACTTGAGACGTCGATTTGTCCTCCTTGACCTGAAAGTTTGACCTACATATTTTCAAAGTTTTTCGGTTTCAAGGACAAATCTTGAGTGCTAGATCGATTAAGTGTTAATATATATCAACCCGTCACAAGAATAACTCCAAGATACTGACATTTGCGTGAGCAATATAAACATAACATTACGTCCATATCTCGCATCTATCTATCTATCTATCTATCTATCTATCTATCTATTTATTTATCTATCTATCTATCTATCTATCTATCTACCTATCTATCTATCTATCTATCTATCTATCTATCTATCTATCTATCTATCTACCTATCTATATCTATCTATCTATCTATCTATCTATCTATCTATCTATCTATCTATCTATATATCCATTTATCTATCTTACTATTTCTGTCTATATTGTATATATTGACATAATAGGAAACATAATACCGCAAATAAACGCCAGAATTCTTTATTTCAGAACTCAAGGAAAGAAAACAAAAAGCGAAAACGAAAAGGATGTGCACATTTTAAAATGTTTGCTTTTGCAGCTTTCAGAACAAGCAGACGGATGTATACGGCCCGCCAATTAGTGTTTGTATTCATCTGTTCTATCATTGCACAATTTAATCACGCTGAAAGTCGTTATTTTGTCGACATCGACTTTATACAGAGCACCCCGGGTTGTTATACAGTGCCTGGTTGTTTGGTTCAATCTACAAGTTGACATACCCTATATTCCGCTCGTCGAAATAATACTACTCGGCAAGCACTCATAATAGTATAACATATTTGATAACATCCCTTTCACAAACGCATACGAGGGATGAGTTTGCACCCCCCCCCCATACACACATACACACACACATACATACACATACACACACGGACATACACCATTACACAAAAGTCTTTCACCCAGTAGGCCACAAAATCTCCCCCCTCCCCCCCCCCCCCCCCCAGCTGACCGACCAACCAAAAATATGACTTTTCGCTGACGTCAAGTCCTTAAAGCAAAGTTGTGAAATGGGACACGTTTATTTCAATGGAGGAATGTCAGGCTCGTTTGCTCTTCTCTTTAACCTCACTTCTCCTTTTCTCTTCTCTTTTTATTCTTTTACTAGCGAGTGCCAAAGAATTAGATTTCTTTATGTCCTTTCTTTAACCAGCGGCGCGCAAGAAGAGAGAGGTGTGAAAAACGGGCAGGTCGTCTGCGGAAAGAAAAAAAAAATGCAAAGGCTAAACATAAGACACTGGCGACAAAAAGGCGCCAAAGAACAGAGACTGCAATCCCGCCATTGATCGTGACCTTGCTCATTTTGGGGGCGAGTTACGAGTTGTTACGGACGAATTCTTTGAGGGACTTCATTCCTTAAAACGAATCACATTCAGCGTATAGTATAGAAACAGATAATATTAGAGTTCTTTTTCGCGCAAAATTTGTACGTGTCGCTAACACAAACCCTACCACTAAAAGAGAGAAAGAGGTGGGGGGGGGGGGGATGGAAATGATGTGTGTCTTCTGCACTTGAAACTACCTGCGATATTAAAGGCATTATTTACCATTTGCAGATGAAACAAAAACCCAAATTTCATGCTTCAAAATCGTACTGAAATGTGAGTAAGGGAAAGAAATAACCAATGTAAAAATTTTAATCAGTATAATCAATGTTAAGTGTTGTTAAATATACAAAATGTGAACAATAGTTATGACAAAATTGTTTCTAGACTAAACCGTCTATTGAGAAAAATAGTGATATCTCCTTAGGCTTTATTGCGAAATGTTTATTTGGTAGGATGTTTTGTGATACAACTGACCTACACATATGCATCAAAATAATGTGCTTACTCGAACATTAAAGTATTTTCAAATCACTGCTCCCAATGGTAAACAGTATCATTTTCGACTTGTTATCTTGCCCGGATGTGATAGGTACCATTAACTCTTGATGTGCTTTGTTCGCCTACTTACACAGAATATTGTCTTGAGATTAATTATTGTCAGTGAATAGAAATCACCTTGTACCCCTAATTCATATTGTGACCATGGCCTTCTTCATGGTTGGACTGAGGCACATTGCTATACCTGAGTGGGCTTTCTAATCTACAACAAGGTCTAGTTTGGATGGGTAGGTGAATACTGATGAAAAAAAGCTTGGCAAGTTTAGCTGAGTGCCAGGGCACTAAACAAGTTAAAGAGAAAATATGTCTATGTATGGATAAATTTACTATATTAATGTTTTTCCAGCTCAATTTAGTCAGATTTGCATTCGATTTAATGATGCGATTGTATTGTATTGTATTTATTACCTCACAAAGTCAACATAAGAATACACAAACGATAATCAAACAGAAGTATACTAACTGGAATACCAGCTGTGCCTACAAGACACTGCTGTTCTACCGAGGGGTCTAGGAAAACAATATGAACAGCAACATTCAAATTCGCTCCACCACCACCCATGAAAAAGCAAGCGTTTAAAACAACATTTGGGCAGTGGTTTTCGTCATTGCTTATGTTCTCGTAGCTTTTTATCCGTTTGCATGAAATGGGACCTTCGTTTTACAGTGAAATTTTCCATTCCTCTGTAAACTGTCACCGAGGAAACAGCTCCAAGAAGGCCACTTTCATATACATACAGTATACACGATCTATGGCGGCGACTGAAAGTGGAGTAAAATGTTATATCAATGAATATCTCGAATACGGAGGGAGCTAGGTTGGCTGAAGCATTTGACTACCAACCAGACTGTTAAACTGGCGACACTCTTGGAAAAGCACAGGTCCATAAAGCTGGGTTGATTTACGTGTTGAAACGGAAACGGGAGGGTCCAAAAGCTACCAAATGCCAAAGAGTTGGCTTTAAAGTTGGCTTTAAATGTTACAAAGTATGAAACTATGTTAATTGGCAGTAAACAAAGATTGGAAAAATGGAACGATATAAATGTTGATTTTCATGTGTATATGAATGGCAAACTCATTAAAAAGTAAAGGTTGGTAAATATTTGGGAATTTATATTGATGAGAATTTATGATGGAATAGACACAGTGAATATCTGAAATCTAAAGTAGTGAAAAATTTGTATTTATTAAAAAGAATACGATATTTTATTACTCAGAAAACAGCTGCATTATTCTACAAATCAGTTATTCAAGCTCATTTTGACTATTGTTCTGTGGTGTGGGGAAACACCAATAAAACAAATTTAGACAAGTTGCAAATTCTGCAAAATAGATCCCTTAGGGCAGTGTTAAAAGTGAACCAGTTACTCCCAAGTAGATTATTGTACTCCTCATTGAAATTAGATCGCTTGCAAATTCGCATATCAAAGCATTTAGCTCAAGTTATGTACCGATGTGTTCATCACATACTGCCCCTCCGTATTTGAATGATCTCTGTACTGTACGTCAACCACATTATGCCACAAGGTCGGGCGACATGCAATTAAACATTATACGCCCTAAAACAGATTATGGCAAAAGACGTTTTGTATATAAAGGTGCCTTGCTATGGAACGATGTAGTTCGACATGTTTCTATTGATATTTCCCTTGATACATTTAAAGAAGAACTACATGAATGTATAAAATAATTTTGAACGTATGATGCGAAACTGGATAGAGTATACCAATCATGTTTTGTTCACTCATCAATCCACAGCCAAAATATATCAGCAATACCGATTCTTTTCCGTATTTGAAATTCATTCTCACATGCCCTTGTTTCTCTTCATGTCGTAATTTAAGGCCTTGTTGTTATTTTTTCCTTTCTTTTTTCTTCTTTTGTGTCTGAAACAAGCTTATCATGGTGTTTATACCCTTTTTTCCTGTTCTTTGCATATGTTATGTATATATTTGTAATACTGTATGTACAATGCTTGTATTTCTAACCTGTATGTGTGGACCCCTCTGAAAACCAGCTTTTGGCTGACGAGGGTGTTCCACCCCATGAGTGGAAAATGAAAATTGAATTGAAATGAACTTAAGGGGTGCAGTCCAAGATAAAAAAAAAAAAATGGATGTGGACATGTATCAAGTTTTGACCATTCTATGTAGGCCTAAGTATTATATCCATACTGTTAGCGAATATAGTAAATCTGAGAGAAAAAAAAAAATCACATAGAAATAGAAATGAAATCATATATATTATCTTAAAACAGTGATAAGAGAAAATTTGACATGAAGAAATTTGTAAGCCTTACATGAAACTACAGAATTTGTTTATGTTAATTGAATTTGAGTGTACTAAGTGCGAAGGTGTGTGCCTATAGATGAAACTGAAATTGGTATTTGGGATGAAATTGAACGTCTATCTAGCCAGAGCAAAATTGAATGACGCCTTTGTGTTGTTAAATTGAATGAATGTCTTTCTAATTTGAATGAAAAAATTAAAAGGACTGATTTAAAATAAAATTGAATGCTCAAGGACTGACAATGAACCATCGGAGTAGAGTGTTGACGAAAATCGACTTAAACGCCTATCATGCAGGAATTCGAATGCAAATGTGATGAAATTTAGCATTATAATGGTCACGCGACACATATTGCATTGGTTGTTTAAACAATGGTGAAAATAAGTAAATTAAATTGAGGCAAAATATACTAATTTCACAAAGTATACATTTGATTTCAGTAATTTGTCTAAGTCAACAAATTTCAGGCATCAAGATGTTCTCGTGCCTGTTGCGTGCGTGTGTGTGTGTGTGAGTGTATGCTTTGCATATCGTGTTCACAAATCGTGTGTGAATCAATATCTGTAATTGTAGAGCTGAAATCGCGATCACTAAATGAAGAATTTGGATGGAAAAAAAAGAAAAAAAAATGTCATTTTCAAAGATTAAAAAGTCAGGTAATTGTCAAATAGAGAAAAATTACATTTTTTTAATGATACTGTACTCGAAACATGACAAGGAAATACCTTTTAAGATATTTAAAGATAAACATATATTTTTGTGATTTTTCTTTGTTTTAATCTCAAATTGATAAGAATTGAAATATCTGTTTCTGAATTTATACCATTCGAATATTCCGTAATGGTCAAATGATTTCAGTTTTACTGGTTTATTATTGTCACTTCCTTATTTATTTATTAGTCTATTCATATTTCTTCACCACAAGGATGATATAATAAGTTAGAGAATACCACAGGCAGTGTGGACTCAAACAAACAATCTTACAAGCAATATCAAAATCAGACAGCAATCATGAAGATAATGATGATTATGATGATAATAATAACAATGATAATGATTCTGATAATAATGATACTACTACTACAACTACTACTACTACTACTACTACTACTACTACTACTACTACTACTACTACTACTACTACCAGGTGACTACTGCTGCACACTTACAAGTCTACACGTGCGAAAATTATTCAGTGTAGGCTTATGAGATCATACTGTCGTCTTCCCCCCCCCCAGCCTAGTTCTCCTTCTGTTCTTACCCCCCCCCCCATCTTATTGAAACGATCGTCGAAGAAACTATCATGTTCGACTTGTTATCTTACCCGGATATGATAGGTAGGGATTTTGTAAGGCAATGCCAATTTCTTCGAAGAGGTGGTACCACAATTGTGTAGAAAGGACCAAAGTGTGATTGAAATATTGTACATAAACTGGTGCTATTTTATATTGATCAACATGTAAAGAAATATGAGTCCCATATAACCTGTCTTACATGCCTTGCTTTGGCTTCCTATCAAATCACGTACTGATATTTAAAAGGGATGGCTAGTAACTGATCAGTGGGAATGCCCATTAACGATCGCCCCGTCACTGTACAGGCATGCTAACCTGGAAACATTAGACTGCACATTACTTGAATATGAGACCATTCTGAAGCACATAACTTTCACACAACAATAGATACATAATGCACTCTTAAATAAATCCCACAAGGATTGGAACAATCATCCCCAGCATTCCCACTGATTAGTTACTAGCCATCCCCTTTAAGATCTTTTTGCTTGTTAAGGGATGTTTTCACGAAATTGCTCCTTCATATCTCTCAGAGCTCCTAGTAAGAAATGTCCCTTGGAGAGTTTGTAGGGAGGACGTACCTGCATGTGATACCCTCCATTTCGTTCGGGCATGCTGCCCCAGAACCATGGAACAGCATCCCAAATGATATTAAACATGCAAGCGCCCTCAAAGTGTTCAAAACATCCTTAAAAACTTACCTGTTTAAAAAGTAACGTAAAACTTTTCCAAAAGTACTATGTGCTATGTAAGAACGGTGATAGTAATAATAATAATGATAATGATAATAATAATAATAATAATAATAATAATAATAATAATGGTAATAATAATAATAATGATAATGATAATAATAATAATAATAATAATAATAATAATAATAATAATAATAATAATAATAAAAATAAATAATAATGATAATAATCTTGCTATGAATTTACACTTGAGTATGTGTAAAAAAAATGAGAGAACGAGATTGGGGCAAGAGCTGATCAGTAGTACGGAAGATGTTCCTCATCGTGGTAGTTGATGATGAAGGTCATGGTCATGATCACATGTTTCATCTATCTGCTCCTAACAAATTATATTTTCGGCAGAGGCCTCGCTAGATCGAGCCCGACAGATTTCGGTTTGGGATGCTGGACGGAACAGTGTCGTTGACTGCAGCAAACAATGGCGTCTTTTATATAAAGCATGCGTATTCATAGAAACTGGCAGCGGAAAAAAAAAAAGAACCGGTACGCGCCCTTCAAAGGAACAAAGGACAGACACCTGCCCTTCCATTGATTGGGTGACATCACAGAGTGAACAACTCATTGCATGTGCAGGAAGTGAGCTCCTATACAATATATTTCTTGTCTTTGTCCCTGATGTCATAGGGAAGATATGTAGTCAATTCCATTCAATTCAATTCAATTCAATTCAATTCAATTCAATTCAATTCAATTCATTTCATTTCAATTCAATTCAATTCAATTCAATTCAATGCAATGCAATTCAATTCAATTCAATTCAATTCAATTCAATTCGATTCAATTCAATTCAATTCAATTCAACTCCATTCAGTTGTGCTTTCATTTACTTTTTATATTTTTTAAATAAAAGGTAATACAAATACAATTACAAAGCATATTCTTTTGATGAATCGTATCGATAACAATTTGTAAGAAATGCAAGTAGTCGCGGGAGTTTGGGGGTATACTCCCTCCTCTCCCCCCCCCCCCATCTCCCATTGTGTACTAGTAAAGAAATGAATAAAAACTAAAACCTCACAAGAAGGAAGCATGAAGCAATAGATGAAAGCTTCCCTGATTTAATATACATACACACAAACCTCATGACGCCGATGAATCAAATAAACAATGACATAATAGGCCTATCACTGTAATACAGTGATCAATCATGTACATAAAAAATAGAAGAAGCTAGCTTCTCATTTTGTGGTGCCGCATTGTGGAATACATCACCACATTTCTTTCTCTCTCTCTCTTTTTTTTTTTGTGGACATTATTTATCGTACAAAGCGCATTGATCAGTGTTTTATTAAAAAAATGCACTGTTCTAATTTTGTCACATTATATTCGGCATTCTAAATCTTTTTAACAGGAAAATCGAGAGAATGTGGAATGAAGAATAGAACGTAACCAAACAAATGAAAATATATAATCTCTAGTCAACCCACGTAAATATCTAGACACAGAAATCTTCACTATGGTTATGAAGATCATAAATATGAAGATCATAAAACATACTCTTTCATCCTACGCATGGCGCGGATTGGACATGCTGACACTGTCCATCAATGGGAGATTACACTGCCGCTCTGGTGTTAAAATTGTACAGATGTTTATGGGCAACCCAAGCTCGCCAAGCCTTGTTTTGTTTTCCTTTTATTTTTGTTTGAGACGCCATGAAATCTGAAGACGCAAGGCCAGCGCTGAATCGTGACTATGGTCAAAGTTTCACTTCAGCATACGCCACTCTTGGCCATTTCCTTAAATATACTTGTTTTGCCTTTCAAAAAAATATAATTTGGGAAGGAACTAGCATAACGTTGCCAGGGATAATAGTACGTGTGACACGGATTCATCTGTGAGAAATTCAGCGAACGTGAGGAAAATTATGACTTTATCTCCGCCTCACTGATTGTAACTGTGCTTTGCAACCGGAATAGTTACCCGAATCTGAGACTACTATAGTATCTGATGCAACCTTTGTTTGATATCCTCCTCTATTGCTCCCCGTAATTATGAAGAGCACACGCGTTACATCTGAGTGGCACGAAAAAAAAAAAAAGATTATATATGTATTTACTTTCGTAACAAGGTCAATCTAGATGTGTTAGGTAAATTAAAATTATCACAAAAGTAGCAGTATCGGTCAGAAAAAAACGAAACGTGACCTGGTCGGGGCATCTACGCAATAACGGAATATGATTTTTTTTTTTTTAATCAATGGACTTATATCCTTTGCTGTGGCAGATCAGAGCAAAATGAAGCTAAACACAGAACAACAAAAATCCAAAAAACAACAACAAACAAACCAGAAATAACCAAACAAACAACATGAACAACACTGAAACCAAGAAAAAAAAAGCTATAAAAAAGGCGACAAAACAAAACTGAACCCCCCCCCCCCCCCCACAAATTATCTATATAGGCATATACATGTACATAAAATAACTAAAAGTGTGTTTTCTGGAGACTATCCGGTATCATAGATTACATGGCTCCGTCTTCACAAGCTGTGGCACTAAAACCTCTGGCGTTCTATATAACATCTAAATACATGAACAGTTACTTGTATGTTCGATGTATAATATAGCGGCCACAGTATGTTTCTATCGTTCTATACTGCAAAGTGCAGTGGATGGAATGGTATAGCCGCGCGACGGAGTCTGTTTTTCGGTGTCGGCGAAGGAGGGCTTGTTGAATTAACCCCGTTCT
The DNA here is from genome assembly GCF_964275005.1 of Diadema setosum. Taxonomy (NCBI): domain Eukaryota; kingdom Metazoa; phylum Echinodermata; class Echinoidea; order Diadematoida; family Diadematidae; genus Diadema; species Diadema setosum. The sequence continues at coordinate 33,850,533 of NC_092693.1, read as the reverse complement.
GAACCCGCCACCCTACTTCTTTTCCTCATCGTCTTTACTGCCAGACAATCGAGATTTCTCATCACTGTGTCCATCAGTCAGTCACCGGGTATGTTCACACTGGAGACATTGTTAAAACGAGTAGATGCGTCTTGGTTGCAGCGAGTGGAAGTAGAGTAGTAAGTAACACGCTTTTTTTTAAGTGAATGTAGATATCTTTTCATGACAAGAATGAAAATCTTTAAGACTATCATTGTTACCTGGGTCAAATTTGGAAGGATAGTCCATGAGCGAAGCGTTCGAACCGTATTATCATTCATAATGTATGTTCCCATGCATACAAAGATACTAAGATAAATGCATTGTTTGATGTAGAACACCATCTTGATAAACAACCGTATTTCAGAAAGACATCAAGCGTTAGTATGGAGCGCTACTTATACTTAATAATCCGAGTATACCAGGACTCTGGAATTGCCCGACCTCGATTTTTTGATTTTGTAATCCAGTCTGAACAACACCCTAAAACATAGGGGGTATTCACTTGTAAGTTGTTTTTAGTTTATACGTGTCATTTTATTCCTCCTTACCGTAATGATTGTATTGTGTTTGTATTGAATGTATTGAATTGGATTATTGTACATGGTAAGATGATCTGCAAATCATCCACCATTTTAATGTAACAATGCAATTCTTGTGTTTTTATTGAATATATTGAATTGGATATGTATGAATACATTTTCATTGTACATGGTAAGATGATCTGCAAATCATCCACCATTTTAATGTAACAATGCAATTCTTGTGTTTTTATTGAATGTATTGAATTGGATATGTATGAATACATTTTCATGGTACATGGTAAGATGATCTGCAAATCATCCACCATTTTAATGTAACAATGCAATTCTTATGTTTTTATTGAATGTATTGAATTGGATATGTATGAATACATTTTCATTGTACATGGTAAGATGATCTGCAAATCATCCACCATTTTAATGTAACAATTCAATTCTTGTGTTTGTATTGAATGTATTGAATTGGATATGTATGAATACATTTTCATGGTACATGGTAAGGTAAGATGATCTGCAAATTATCCACCATGTTAATGTAACAATTGAATTCTTCCTGCAGCAGCGGAAAATTTACACAAAATAAAACAAAACCCCTAAAATACCAAGAACATACCAAGAAAAACTAGGGATATAAAGTCCAGAAATAGAATCGAAAGTGCTGCAAAAGGGACGAATCTGGGCCAAAGGCTTCGTGGTGTGTGAACACTCCCGCTGCCTGCGTGGTAGAGGTATCTAGTTTACCTTGGACTGATGATGTACACGCTGGCCTACTTAACACCCCGGCAGAATTAATAACCCACCCCTCCAAACAGCATCTTGGATCACTTTCACCAAGTTCAAACAGCGACACGAAGTTAGAAACTTTTTTTTTTGGTTGTACCCACCCTTCTCCTTTTTCGTTGACATGAGAAAGAGAAGACGATGCAAAATATTAAAATAAAGAATTTAAAAAGAAAGAGAGAGGGGTCTTGGAGAAGGCAAGAAGGTTAAAGAAGAGGACTTAGGAAGGGGGTAAAAGAGAGGAAGAAAGAAGGCAGGTCTCTTTGAATTGGTGCTAAAAGGGTTCAAAGAGCACCGCCTTTCTTTGTCATCTCCGGTATAGACGAGGGAGTGAAACGCGAGCCGTCCCATGACGGAGATTCCGTTTGGTAGGCGAGGGTTTCCCAACCTTTTCTATCACTCTTGGCGGCAGTGAGCTCAGGGTCCACCTGACGTCTTACCATTAGGTGGAACATCTTCACTTCGTTTATCGTTTCTACATGTTATAGTTGTACTAACGTAAAAAGTTTTGTTTTCGATTTTAGAAGAAATTTCAATTTCTCTTTTAATTTAAATTTCGATTTATTTTCATAGTTCTAACGAATAGCACAGAAACATACAATTATACAATACCAAAATTTTACAAAGCATACATTATATGAAACTTCGCCGAACGAAGTAGAGAAAGGCGATATCAAAAAGAATAATGAATACATGATAGGGAGGTAATAATTTCCAAACAAGTGTGAAACAAAAACTCCTACAAAATCTATGAATTTCCTTTGGACTCTTGGGGATTTAAAGGTAATTTCCCCGTAGCGTTCCTGCTTCCGTAATCGTATTAATCTATGCCAAATAATCAATGATTTCCCTTTGTTTTGAACTATAGTTCATGGCTGAATGTACTTTAAAAAATGACAAATTATGTAATAGTTTCCTTGGATACCCCTCAGTAATTTGCGGAACAAGATTTAAATCCTCAGACATTGAGTTCTTTTTCTGCAAGTTTTCTGCAAGTTGTTCTTTCAATGCAATGTATCTCAAAACCCTATGTCTTCTACTTCGTTATATGCATTTATTTACATCTGCCTTTTACTAAACGAGATCCATATGTTTAATCAAAACATTATTCATAGAATACTTCCATTTACACAAAAACCGTCACGCACAATATTATCATTTTTTGTGTGTGTTCATATTCGTTGAAGAATAACATAAATATGATTTGATTAACATTATTTAGTTTGCGGGATTATATATTTCCAAGAGATATGATGCTTTTACGTTGATTTACCTAACATTGCACATAACTTTAGAATAGATGAATGAATGATCAATTGAAGTTAACGAGTTGAATCAATAAATGTTAAAAATCCATAAGATTAGTGAGTCTGAAAATTACATCAACCAAGAGATAACGATAAGTAGATAAGTAGACAGAAAAAGCAATGTCCTTGGTGGTTAATGCAAATAATTATAATTTCAGATTTCATTGACAGTGCTCGCTAGGATTATTGTATCATAGTGTGCATTTCTTTTCTTCTGTAAGATCTAAAAAAGGGCATTTCCTTGATAACCGAACAATCCCCAGTTACAGTAGAATGAGAAAATACATATTCATTTAAATATGTACTACAAGTAATGCTATCGCAAGAATTTCACAAACGAACAAACCCAAAAATTATATCAGAAAAACAAAGAAAATCATAATCGGAAGAGAACTGTGTTGATGCAAAGTTGACGATACATTTCACTTGATCAGAAATTTTAGGTTCTTTACAGGTGAAGTAAAATTGGGAAAAGAAAGGAGAAAGAGGGAAAAACAGGAGAAGAAGCAAGTTAGTAGTCTTCTGGTTAACGTCTCCCTAAAATGTTTTGAATTATGGTAAGCGGACTCCACAAGAGGGTGCGCGGCCCTGGCTCATGAAAAGCCATGTTTGGCCCCCGAGTTTATCCCATTTCCATTTTACCTGCGATTTGTAGTCGTAAACTTGCCATCCTCAAGGTCTATACCACCATTCTGGGGGAGAAGTCTCCTAGAAAAGAGAGGCGTTTGGTATGAAACGAAAAAAGAAATTGGCAGGGAAAAGTTTTCTTCGATCCCGAGCCGGTAGACGTTAAAAAAGCGATATATCAAGTTTTAGAATGCGTTCCGTGGAATACGGCCCAGTAAATCAAGAGCGGCGAGCTCGGCAAGGCTGGCGTGTTATGGCCGTGTCACGTCACGACGGCCAACAAAAACTTTAACCCCCAACATCTCGGCTTGGCCTCTACTCTTCATCGAAGGTAGCTTCATCTCCCCGTGCCGGTAAGCTTTGAGCTTGTTGGATGTATATGCGTCTTCAAACATGATGAATTGCAGGAACTCAAGCGTAGACTGCATCAATTTTCCACAAATGGTATTAATGCATAGGTGCACTGGTAGAGGATCGTCAGTCCTTCCTTCATATAATACATACTGCCGTCGAAGAGACATCAAATGTCACATCTGTAGTCAGTACTGATCATGCTCATCAAAATTAATTGTGGCATTTGTAAGACGATTCATGTTGCATCTTCAGCCTCACGTTTTTCCCCTCGACTTCAAGACAGTATTGATATTTGGCCGAGTGTATCCATCCTGAAGCAATGTAGTGGCATCCTAATTTTCTGACAAGATAATTCGGTAACTCAGTTTGATGGAAACACAAACACACACGCACACGCACACACACATACAAAGACAACCACACATCAACGCGTGCGCATACGCACACACGCACTATACCATGTGCGTGTGAGAGGTGAGTTTACGAATAAATTCACTTGATGAAAAACACTTGTTCCTCTCATTCGCTTTAGTTACTGTGGAGATCCACTTGCTCAGAAAACATTTACTTCAAGTTTAAGTACCTTCAAGTTCCCGTGACTGCATGGTCAGAAAAGTTCTCAAGTTCTCAATACGCACAATTAGGTAAGTTATTATGCAACCTCCTACGTCTTGGTGTTAAAAAGTCTGCCAAGAGCGCGATAAACAGGACAGTTGATGATGCAGGTGCGACATTAGCCATTCTGGTTGTCATGGAAAGCGACACACCTTCGTATTTCCCTCCATCCCACTCTTCATCTCTCTCTTAAGTCTGCTACCCGCAAATCATCTGAACATGTAATCTTTAAAGGACAAGTTCACCAAAATAATGTGTGGATTCAGTGAGTGCCGCTATATAAGTCGAACACATCAGAGAATTAAATTTGAGGAAAATCGGACCAACCGTTCAAAAGTTGTGATTTGCTCTTTTTTTTTTTTCTAGTCTCAGTGCCGTCAGCGCTGAATGAGGAGACTAAAACAGTTTGTGACGTCAAGCATGGACAACGATATGAGTAAAATAAAGAAAATTCAAAGAAAATTCAACACATTTTCACTTTTCTAGCATACTGATATAGCACTTGATACTTCTCTTTGAGAAAGCAGGGGATAATACATCCGTAACATAACTGTGCAAGGAACAAGTGGATGGAATCTTCTATATCTCTTCTTTACTCAATAGTTGTACATACGTGACGTCACGAACTGTAGCAGTCTTCACATCCAGCAATGGTTCCACCAACAATTTAGAAATTCACAACTTCTGAACGGATTGTCCGATTTTCCTCAAAACTTTGCTGATGTGTTCTATTAGTATTGCTGCAGTCACTCAATCTATAGGCCTACATGTTTAATTGGGTT